>NC_141920.1:32226409-32377924 GCF_057802395.1 Ceratotherium simum simum | reverse complement strand
CCTAAACACTTCTGGTTTGGTACTGCCTGATTCGAATTGATAAATGCTCAAAGAAACTCTTAAAATTTTTAATATGCTTCAGTTTATCTTTTAACAAGAGCTTCCTGTTTTCCCAACTCCGCCTAAACTCACATAGTGATGCCAAATTATTTTTCATGAGACAGAACTCAAATCGAATTCATAAAAGCCAACTCTTCCATAGCACTATATGCCAGGCCCTCTTGTAAGGGCTTTACCCATTTAGTCCTCACAAGAACTCTAGATCGGTCCTATTATTATCCCCATTTTGCAGATGGGAGACTGAGCCTCAGAGAGGAGTGATAACTTGTCCTAAGATTACACAGCTAATGGTGGCAAGGCTGGGATTTGAACCCAGGCAGTCCAACTTGTGACCACCACACCACACTGTCTTATGTCACCCTACTGCTCAAAAACATTCAGTGGCTCCCCGTTGCCCAGGAAGTGCAGCACGAACTGCTTCAAGGGCTCCTATGAGCTGGTCTCAATTTACCAATCCAGCATTAGCTCTTCCCACCACCCTTTCTGCTTCCAATGCTTCAACCAAAATGCCCGCCTTGCTGCTCATGACACCCGCTCCCTGAGAGTTTTCCACCTTTGGCTTTTGTTAACACCAGCTCTGTGCCAAGCAGGTCATCCCCCCACCGCCACAGCCAAGCTTGCTCACCCTTTGAGGCCCATCTCAAATGTCACTGCCTCCATGAAAACTTGCCTTATTTTCCTCCCAGGAGGCAGAAGCATCCCTCCTTCCTCTGAACTCACCATCTCTCCTCTTGCCCCTGCCCTGTGGGCCCAGGGACTCCCTCCTGCGCATCACGGTTGCTTATTTTCCCGCTTGAGCTCTGCTAGTAGATTCTGGGTTACGGGAGCTGGTCTGGGTCATCTGTGCACCCCCTTCTGCACCTGCCCTGTGCTGTCCACACACCTGGAGCCCAAACAGCAAATGGCCAATCAGAGTTTGCTTTAAGAATGTTATCTTGTGCCACTTCACACCCATTAAGATGGCTATTATTTTTTTTAAAACCCAGAAAATAACAAGTGTTGGCGAGGACGTGGAGAAATTGGAACTCTTGTATGTTGCTGGTGGAAATGTAAAATGGTGCAGCTGCTGTGGAAAACAGTATGGTGGTTTCTCAAAAAATTAAAAATAGAATTACCATATGATCCAGTAAAAATTCCATTTCTGGATATACACCCAAAGAGTTAAAAGCAGGAACTCAAAGAGATATTTGTACATCCATGTTCATAGCAGGATTATTCACAATAGCCAAAAGGTGGAAGCAACCCAAATGTCTATTGACGGATGAATGGATAAACAAAATGTGGTATATTCATACAATGAAATATTATTCAGCCTTGAAAATGAAGCAAATTCTGACACATGCTACAACATGGATAAACCTTGAGGACATTATGCTAAGTAAAATAAGCCAGTCACGAAAAGATAAATACTGTATGATTCCACTTATATGAGGTACCTAGAGTAGTCAGATTCATAGAGACAGAAAGTAGAATGCTGGTTGCCAGGGGCTGGGGAGGGGGGATAGGAAGTTTTTGTTTATGGGTAGAGTTTCAGTTTGGGAAGATGAAAAAGTTCTGGAGATGGATGGTGGTGATGGTAGCACAACAGTGTGAATGTCCTTAAGCCACTGAACTGTACGCTTAAAAATGGTGAAAATGGTAAATTTTGACATTATGTGTATTTTACCACAATTAAAAAAGAGAGAGAATGTTATCTTGACAGCAGATTGTATTGGAATGGGGGAAGGTGGGGGAAGAGAGACCCCCTGGGAGTGCTGTAAACATCTCAAGGTGGTGATGGAGGGGCCAGGCCATACCTGCTGATCAGTGATGGTGGTTATAGATAGTAGAGCAGAGAGACAGGGATTTGAACCCAATTCCACCACTCCCCAGCTTTGGAACCTTGGACAAGCCATTTTACTTCTCTGCACCTCATCTGTGAAATGGGTCATCCCAATAATAAGTGCTTAGCTCAGTGACTGGCACACAGCAAGGGCTTAGTGAGTGGTAGCTCTCACCACCTCAGCATATCCTAGCGCCATATCGTTCAAAGTGTGGATGGAGGACCAGCTACGTCACCATCGCCTGGGAGCTTGTTAGAAATGGACATTCATATGTCCTGGCCCAGACCTACTGTATCAGAATCTCTAGAGGTGGTGCCCAGGAATCTGTGTTGTAACAAGCCTTCCAGGAGATTTTTTTGTCCTAGTTGAAATTTAAGAAGCCCTGGGATGGAAGCACAGATGTTATGGCAACTGTTACTCAGAACTAAAGAAAAACCAAGAGTCTAGGATTAGCAACAGCTGGTTAATTAGACTAATCTTCAGAGACCAGAATTTGGCAGAGGGAATGTCATGGCACCCCCAGTAGAACTTGGTCGTTGGACACAGACATGGTTTTATCATAATTCTTCAGGCAGCTGGCCTTGTGAGGGGCAACTTCTGAGCGCAGTGAAGGATAAGACCAACTAGCAGAGTGGCATGCTTCACACTAGCACTCGACAGTGTGCATTAACGCACAGGCAGAGATAGTTCTTGCAATTTGCCAAATAGTCAAAGGAACTGATTGTCCCTGCTGGGGGCCTGTTCTCAGAAGGGGCAGCAATGGGAGAGAGATAAGGTGTCCATTCTGCCTTTATCTCAGGGAGTTAGAGCTGAGATACCGTCTCCTTGCACAGCTGAGAAGGATAGAAAGAGAACGTGACAACAATGAACACTGGCACGGCCCTGGGAAAGTCGGCTTAGCAGGTGATGTAACCGAAATACATGTTGCCTTTTGAAGGAGTGCCCAAGGAGCACCCCGTCCTCAAGACCTCCCTTGCTCAGGGGTGTATACCTGGAAGAACAAGAAGGCCCGATAGTAAAGACATCGGGTTCACGCCTCCACGTCTCGAGAATGGATCTGTTACAGCTGCTCCGTCTCCAGGGCTGGAGATGTTGAGAAAGTTGGAGGGAGGGTACGTGGGACAAGTCACGAGACTCCAGACTCCATGAACCCTGCTCACTTAAAGCAAGGGGCGCACAGCCCACCCATGAAGCTTTAGGGGCAGATCTATAGTCATTGGAGGAGGGACAAATGTCCAGCTAGGGCCATCAGGGCTGGGGGTACCTAGAGGAAGGGTGCATTTTGCAAAGAACTACCCTCTCTGGCATGGGTGCCTATAGTCAAAGGAGCTTGCTGAGGAAGCTTCATGAGCGGCTCACAGACAGAGTTCACTCGTGGCCATGGCCCCTGGCCCCTGAGCCCTAGCTCAAAATCAAGGCCTCCACCTCTATGCCCTTTTGGCAGCAATGGGGACCCACAGCAGGAGGCCATGTGGTAAATGGGAAAGAGGGGCTGGCTGAGCAGCCTATGTGGGAGACTTGGGGAGCATCCCTCACTCGTGTGGTTGTGGGTAGAAGGGAGGCCTCAGAAGCCTAAAAAAAATTGTTTTATTTTATGTTTTATTGCGATGAAGTTCACCTAACATAAAACTCACCATCTGTACAATTCAATGGCACCTAGTACATTCACAATGTTGTGTACCACCATCTGTATCTAGAAGTTTTGAGCCTAAGTGAGGGGGGCAGGATAGAGCCATCATCACCGGGGGCAAGAGGCAGGCACAGGACCTGCTGTTTGGGGGAAGAGAGGGAGGTTGTTTGAATGTATCAGGAGTGAGAGGCAGGTCTCAGATGATCTGGTGGACATGATTGGAAGTTTAGGCCTGGAGTTGGGGACAGAAATGCAGATACAGTAACGGGGAACAGTTAAGGTCAGAATAGGAAGGGACTGCTGAGGGAAAGAGCAGCCGAGAGAAGGAAGGAGACCCCAAGCAGAGGCCGAGAGTCCCTCGCATTTATGGGGGAGAAAATGGGCAGGAGGCTGCCAGGCTTCTATGCAAGGCGGAAGGAGGTCTCCATTGAGACCAGGCATTCCTTCCCTTTGTGCTGACCTGAGACAAGCTGGGGGGAAGGGCGCAATGCATGGGCGGGACTTTCCCAGATGTTCTGGAAGGCTCTGTCAGTTCATGCCAATGGTCCTTTCTTCTCCATTCCCCCAGCTGTATTGGACTCCACGATGACTTCACTCTTCAGACTTTCTTTGAACAGAGATGCATTTTGTGAGTCAAACAGTACAACAATGATCCCAGTGGTTCCTGCAGCCAGGAGAGGAGGGTCACTGACCCCAGGCCCCGGGCTTTAGAGGCTCCTCCAGGCCCTCCCCAGCCACACCACTCCCCAGACTGGGAGGAGCCCATCTGGCCGAGGGGCTGCGTCTGTCAGAGCTTGTGGTCTCATTCCACCCACGCTCTGGATGCTGAATTCCCAATCTGGAAGCCCTAAGTATGCTTTCCGGGCCTGTCCTCCCGGGGGGTGCTGCACCGCCCTTGTGCACAGCCCTAGGTCAGAGGGAGGCCAAGAGGCAGCCTTTTGTGGGAGGTGTGGATAGAGCTGGGGTGCGTGGGTTGGGGTGTCCAGGTGCTGATGTGAGAGGCCCCTCTGAGGTTGGATGAGGAAAGAGGGGTGGCTGGGGGCTTGTTCTGGTGTGGAGTTCTGGGAGTCCGACTTGGTCTTGCAGGCCTGTATGAGAGTATATTTGTTAATGCAGGAGGAAAGTAGTATTTTCATTTGACAGTTTGTTAGCTTGATCTATCACTTTGAATATTTAGATGTGGAGTAAGCAGCTCCTGATCCTCTCACTGGGAGTCCTCCACGTGCCAGAGCAGGCCTGCCCGCAGCCTTCTCCCTGGCTGGACTATGATGGGCCTAGCCATGATTTTCAACATATTTTCTTCTCCTTAGAGCCTGAAATGTGGGGTTGGGAAATCTTTTTCAGAACCTAAAAACTTGAATGATGAACTGGGTAAGTGACAGCTGGGTACACCTTTCTAGCTTGCCCCCATCACCCCCTTGCCCAACACCCTTTGCTGGAGGGCTGGGAATATACTTTTATGTGCATACCTGCATCTGTGAACAGTTCTCCCCACCCTAGCCTAGAAATTGAGGGCTCATGCTCATAGGCTGACAAGCCCTCTTGCAGGTGTTTCTAGAAAAATCTGGAAATTCTCATCCAGTCTCAGGCTTAGATTCCAACTTCCCAGGGGACCCTAAGCAACCATAACACAGTGAACGTAATGACAATTGCTGCACCATCACCATCTCAGCCACTGTCACCTGCCTCCCCACCTCCACTGCCCGTGGAGGGGCACCACCACTACCACTGCCACCTCCAGCACTACCACTTATCACTTCCCAAACCTCTCCCCTGCCACACCCTCACCATCATTACAAATACCACCACCACCACCATCACCACCACCACCATCACCACCACCACCATCACCACCACCACCACCATCACCACCACCACCACCATCACCACCACCATCACCACCACCACCATCACTACCATCACCACCACCATCACCACCACCATCACCCTGCTACCACCACCACCACCACCATCACTCTACCACCACCACCATCACCACCACCATCACCACCACCACCATCACTACCATCACCACCACCATCACCACCACCATCACCCTGCTACCACCACCACCACCACCATCACTCTACCACCACCACCATCACCACCACCGCCCACCCCACCATCATCCTACCACCACCATCACCACCACCATCACCATCACCACCACCACCACCACCCCACCATCACTCTACCATCACCATCACCACCACCACCACCACTACCACCACCACCATCACCACCACCGCCCACCCCGCCATCACCCTACCACCACCATTGCTCTACCACCACCACCCCACCATCACTCCACCATCACCACCACCATTGCCACCGCCACCATGCAATAATTCAATCAACAAACACTTGTTGAACATCTACTTTGTGCCAGACGCTGTTCTAGGCACTTGAGCTACCTCATTGAACAAAACAGACAATGTCCCCAAGAGCCTACATTTTAGTGGGGAACGGGAGGGAAGCTGATAAACATAAACATAATAAATGAGTAAATTATCTAATCTGTTAGACTTGATGAATGGTATAGAAAGGAAGTAGAGCGTGGTAAGAGGGCTCAGGAGGGGAAGGCGAGCACCAGGCTGCAGTTCATACGGGGCGGTCACGGACAGCATTTGAGTCAAGACGTGACGGAGGGGAGGGAGTTGGCTGTGCTAACCCATCCCGTTTACTGAGGGTTTACTGTGAGCTTTTTATACATCCACTATGTTATAAACAGGCCTCTGAAAAAGACTGAAATGGTAAGGGCCAAATTCCTTGAACAGTGTTTAACTCCGGCCACAGTCGGATTAACATTTCATGAGCTCAGAAAAGCCTTGCTCAGGTTTCTTTTTCAATGCTGCCCCCTTGCGCTGAATAAAAGCAGTGCAGGGTCAACATATTCCAAGGGGGTCCAGAATTCAAGGGCCCGTGGCTCTCACCTGGGGAGAGAATGCCCCACGCCCCTCCCCCAGACATCAACAAGTAAATGTCTCAAAATACAGGAAAAATACTGTGACCCAAACATGTTTTTTTTACACTTTAATTTTTTATTGATGTCATAATAGTTTATAACATTGTGAGATTCCAGTTGTACATTATTATTTGTCAGTCACCATATAAATGCACCCCTTCACCCCTTGTGCCCACCCCCAACTCCCTTCCCCCTGGAAATCACCAAAGTGTTCTCTCCGTCCACGTGTTAGTTTATCTTACACATATGAGTGCAATCATATGGTGTTTGTCTTTGGCTTATTTCACTGAACATAATACCCTCCAGGTCCATCTGAGTTATTGCAAACGGGACAGTTTTGTCTTTTTTTCTGGCTGAGTAGTATTCCACTGTATATATATACCACATCTTCTTTATCCAATCATCTGTTGATGGGCACTTGGGTTGCTTCCACATCTTGGCTATAGTGAATAATGCTGCAGTGAACATAGGGGTGCATAAGCCTCTTTGGATTGTTGATTTCAAGTTCTTTGGATAAATGCCCAGGAGTGGGATTGCTGGATCATAAGGTATTTCTACTGTTAATTTTTTGAGGAATTTCCATACTGTTTTCCACAGAGGCTGCACCAGTAACACAAACATGTTTTAAATCCCCAAATCTACATGGGTAAGACCAATCTAAAAAAAAATCCCACAATTTGCAAACATATAAATAAAACTATATTTTATTAATTATATTAATAATGATTATATGTATTAATAATATTTATATAGTATGTTTTAACCAAATAGAGTTTATACCTTGTGTGCAAGGAACATTATCATCCTGATCATATTAAGAAGAAAACTGAGACAGGACTGCATTGTTAGAGAATTGAGAGAATTGCCTCTTACTGAGCACTTATTGTGTGTCAGTCCCTGTGTTCGTGCTTTATATCCATTCTCACTTAAACTTCTCAGTATTCTATGAGGGAAGTGTCATCCCCATTTTATCAAGCAGTTACTTGAGACTCAATGAGATTATGAAGATCCCATGGCTCGTAGATGAGTGTTGAAGTTGAACTAAGGTTTAATCCCAAACCTAAAGTTCTGGTAAAGTAGGTGTGATAGGTTCTTTCTTAGCCAGGTAGGAAGTATGTATTTTAAACCAAGAATCAACCTGCTGGTTAATATTGAGTAAAAAGGGAAACTGGGCACATCTTTAACAGGGTAAGATGCATCCATCTCAACCCAGATATGAGCATCAGGCTTAACAGGAAGCATCCTTGTTTAAGTTTGGGGAGAGACATCCACTAGCATCATATTATTTAATGTTCTTCTGGAGGTCAATGCACTTAGATAAGAGAATGGTTTTAGGAATTTGAAAATTAGAAAGGAGGAGGTAAAATCATCAATATTTTAGAGATGGTATACAACTGTACAGCCAGCCCTGGTGATCTAGTGGTCAACATTCAGTGCTCTCACTGCCACAGCCCGGGTTTGTTTCTGTTTCCTAGTCATGGAACCACACCACACATCTGTCGGTTGTTGTACTGTGGTGGCTGCGTGTTGCCGTGATGCTGAAAGCTATGGCACTGATATTTCAAATACCAGCAGGGTCACACATGGTGGACAGGTTTCAGGAACTTCCGGACTAAGACAGACTAGAAAGGACCTGGCCACCCACTTCAAAAAAACTGGCCATGAAAACCCTATGAATAACAGTGGAGCATTGTCTGATATAGCGCCAGAAGGTGAGATGAGGGCACAAAAAAACTGAGTAGGGGTCCCCTCTGCTGTACACAGTGTCACTAGGAGTCTGAATCGACTCCACGGCACTAACAAAAACAAAAGTACAATTGTATACCCAGAAAACGCAAGAAAATCAAATGAAAAAATATTATAGGTAGTGAGACAATCAGTAAAGTGGCAGGTATAAAATTAACATATAGAACAAAATAGCCTCCAAACAGCACCTAGTTAGAAGATACAGTAGAAGAAAAGGCCCAATTTACCACATCAATAAAAAAAGATGAAAGATACAGGCTGAAATCTAATGTGAAAGAACTATATGAACAAGACTTCACAATGCTTCTGAGAGGTACAGAGAGGATTTGGACAAATGGAAAGGCAGACCATGTTCTTGGATAGGAAAACTCGACATCGTAAAAGTCTCCCCAAGTTAATTTATAAATTTAAGGTGACTGTAATAAAAATACCAATAGGAGATTTTCATGTTTTTGCACTAGATATTTGATTTTAAATCTTATGTGATAAAGTAAATGTGCAAGTATAGCTAAGAAACTATTGCTAGGAATAATGAGGGAGAGAATAACTCTATCAAATACTAAAATATATTACAAAATTATAATTACTTAAGCAGATTAGTCAGACCAATGGAATGCATTTGTAAAAGGAAATCAATATAATAGGCCCATACACATGGAAATTTACTGTATTATAAAGAGGAGGTTTCAAATAAAAAGTCAGGATCAAAGAATGATATTTGGAAAATTGTGAGGCCACCTAAAGAAAGTGAAATCGGAGCCATACCTCTCATCTTACACCAAAATAAATCCTAAATGAATCAGACAGACCTAAAAAGGGAAACCCATAAAAGCGCTAGAAGCAAGAGTGAACGCTTTTATAACCTGTCTTAGTCCATTTGGGCTGCTGTAACCAAATACCAGAGACCAAGTGGCTTATAAACACAAAACTTTATTTCTCACAGCTTTGGAGGCAGGGACGTCCAAGGTGATGGCCCCAGCAGATTCAGTGTCTGGCAAGGGCCACTTCCTGGATGGCGGTTGTCTTTTTGCTGTAACCTCACTTGGCGGAAGGGGTTTGGTAGCTCCTTGGGGTCTCTATTCTAAGGGCACTAATCCCATTCATGAGGGCTCTACCCTCATGACCTAACTGCTTCCCAAAGGCCCTACTTCCTAATACCATCGCTTTGGGGGTTAAGTTTCAACATATGAACTGTGGAGGGAGGGCATAAACATTCAATTCATTGCAGAACTCAAAGTGACAAAGGCCTTTCAAAGCATGACACAAAATCTAGAAGCCATAAAAAATGGTGACAAATCTGGTCACCAGAGATAGGTAAGAAGCAAAAGACAGCAATAAAAACACGGGCAAAATATGAATGAGGAGGACACTATGAGCATGATTTGCAGTAACAGAGCCAATTTCATATGGTGCACAGCTGCCAGCAAGTGAGAATCACCTGGAATGTGGGTAAAAATTGATAGACAGAGGGGCTGGCCCAGTGGCCTAGTGGTTAAGTTTGGTGTGCTTCGTTTCAGCAGCCTGGGTTTGTGCGTTTGGATCCCAGGTGTGGACCTACACCACTCATCAGCCATGCTGTGGCGGTGACCCACACACAAAAATAGAGGAAGACTGGCACAGATGTTGGCTCAGGGCAAATCTTCCTCAAGCAAAAAGAGGAAGATTGGCAACAGATGTTAGATCAGGGTGAATCTTCCTCAGCAAAAAAAATAAATAAATAAATAAATTGATAGAAACTGAGCAATAACATGCATAGGGTCTGTTTATCTAAATATTTTTGGTTAGGGAGGATCTGCTTGTCACCAACAAAATCATCCTTTTATTTGGCAAACGTCATCAGTATTTGGTGAGCAATGTCCTGTGTTCCCTCTCTTATAATAAAAAAAGAACAGCCAAAGAAGAGAAATGAACTAAATTGTTAATGAAAACCCGAGACGAGAAAGAGCTGTGGGACAGAGCACACAGAGAGTATTAAGGACAGAGCATTACATGGAACACGAGGTCACAAAGAACAGAAAGATGGAGCTGACCACTTAGATCAACACACTTGCATTAAGAACTGCAATAAAATAGATTATAATACTGACCACTTTCTGTCTTATTAGCAAAATAAACTGTAAAAGTAAACAGGCAGGAGAGCATCAAAAACAAGGAGAGACCCTGGAGCTGGGTGATTAAACTCCTTCTCTGAACCTTTCCAACCTGGAGTGGAGACGACAAGGCCTCCTCTTGCTGGGCTAAACCTGGGAAGATGGGAGCTGGGCAGCCACCAGGGGTCTAGTCTTGTTGAGACAAGCAGTATGAGAAATGGTGAGGATGACAGGGACAGACAGGAGGATGGAGAGAGCGAGGCAGATGGTGTTTGGGCTCCTGCCTTCCTGGAGTTTGATGCGACTTGTCCACAGTGTGATATATCTTTGTTCTAGGTTTGAGGCTTGAGGTCACCCATATAAGACGTGATTCCCGCCTCAGTTCAGTGCCTTTTCCCCATGACACAGCACACCTGGTTGCTTGTGAGGAAGGAGACTTGTGCACACTGCTGAGATAGCTCCTGGGGCACCCCTGAGGAGCCCCAGAATCTGGCAGCATCTACCTTTAGTAAACTCATGAATCAGAAAAAGCAGAATCTGGAGATTTCTACTTTTGTGAAGTGGATGTGGTTGCCCAAAATAAAAACATGTTGGTTCCATCCTCATCCTCCCCAGAGGTCATCAGTGACATCAAAACCACACATGTTTTTGGCATCGTCAAGAATCCTTTGAGTAATTGGCTGGATGCTCATGGCTGTGCATCTTATATATAATTGATGAGATATGGTAAATATTCACTCTAAATAACAATAATTATCATAGTATAATAAAAGACATAGTCATAATGATGATTTATATGAATAATACAAGAATAATTTGTGTTTTAAGAGAAGTCAGAACTAGAATTTTAGATAAGAATAATGTGGTATTTGGGAGGAAGCTAAATTAAGAAGGAATGTAAAGAACTGAAAATTATGTATTTTGGTTAAGAAAAGGATACAGATATTGCTTAGATTTTTATGAGAAATATGTGAAAACGAGAAGAATATTACAAATATAAAGATAACTACTAAATGAATGAAAATAAAATATTTGAAAGAGAATAGAGAAAGCATGTGTAATCTAACAGAAGTCAGGGAAGGAGAAAACCTACGCAAGGAAGAAGCTGGTAAATAGAAAACAGAATAAAATGGTAGAAATAAGCTCAATATAATGGTAATCATAATAAAAATAAAAACCATAATAAAAATCAAAATAAAAATGGTAATCATAATAAAAATCATAATAAAAAGTAAAAATAATCATAATAAAAAATTAAAATTAAAAAAATAGTAAAAATGGTAATCATAAAAATTAAAAACATAAAAAAATAAAAATCATAATAAAAATAAGCAAGTGATGGTTACCTAAGAGTCATCTAATCTATATACACAGAGATTTTCAGATTAGACCAAAAGCAACAATTACATAAACAAAGTCTAGCTCTAGGCTGTTTATGAGAAACATACATAAATCAAAAGACACTTAAAGGTTAAAATGAAAAGAATAAAAACCAGGCAAATACTAACAATAACAAAAAAGATGCAGTACTAATATCAGACAAAATAGAATTTTATGAGAAAAGCAGTAAAAAAGACAAAGAGGGATGTTTCACACTGATCAGAGAAACAGTCCACCAAGGAGACACAACACACGAACCTGTATGCTCCTAGAAGTATAGTTTCAAAGTATAGAAGGCAATAAATAAATGACACAGTTACAGAGAGAAACAGACACAGAATCAGAATTAGAGAATTTGGGGGCACATCTCTCAGAATAGATGAGAAGGAAAGGTTAAATAGATTGAAAGGAAAATAAATAGAATCAGGTTGAACAACAAATGAATGAGTAAGATCAGGATGATGCTATTCATACATCTGCGCTAAAGGTTTTGAGGGGGGGTTAGGGGAGGACAGTGAGAGAGAGAGAGGAGGAATCTTCTACTCCAGAGAGTGTGTCAGAGAGCACATACTTTTTTTTTTTTCAAGCCCACATAGAATCCGTCCCCAAATTGACCATATATGGGCTACAAAAGAAATTTTAACAGATTCTAAAAAATTCTTTTACAGACTACGTTTTTCTGATCACAATAAAATGAGAACTAACTCAGGAGCTGAAAAGGAAAACATAGTATAAAATCTGAAATATTTACAATTAAGCAGTAACACCAATTTTACATACCAAAACTTCTGAGATGAAACTTGTGAGATAGTCCTTAGAGGTAACTTTTTTATTCTTAAATAAAACTTGTTAGGGGCCAGCCCAGTGGCGCAAGCTGTTAAGTGCGTGTGCTCCGCTGCAGTGGCCCGGGGTTCACTGGTTCAGATCCCAGGCGCGCACAGACACACGCTTGTCAAGCCGTGCTATGGCAGCGTCCCATATAAAGTAGAGGAAGGTGGGCATGGATGTTAGCCCAGGGCCAGTCTTCTTCAGCAAAAAAAAAAAAAAAAAAAAAGGAGGATTGGCAGATGTTAGCTCAGGGCCAATCTTCCTCACACAAAAAAATTAAAAAATAAAACTTTTTAGAAAACAATAAAAAACCCAAAATAATTCACGGGTGATTACGAAAATCCCTCTAAACATGTGAAACATTTAAAAAAATTAATACTTTAAAGATTACACCAACGACAATCACTGTTACATTTGGTGTATGTCTTCACAGTGTAAAATGAGTAAGATACACTATGAGTGTAAAATACATGTATGTCACACATATATATGTGTAATATAACAAATCTGCCTTTTAAAAAAAGTCTTATATTTTAAATACTCACAGCTGCTCAGGAGTCTTGCTCTTGGCTGATTCCCGAAATAGAAGCCTATTTAATGCAACTGATGGCTGTCCATGGCATAAATATTAAGCAAACTTTGGATATTCAATTTTTGCGTATGGTTTACCAAGCCAGGGCTGAGCAAACATGAAGATCAGTTGGCTACGTGAAAAAAATATATGAAATGATATTCAACCTGGCAAACTTTTATCTAAGGAGTATCTGGTTAGTTGCAGCAGGGTATCAGTAACTCATGTTCATTTCAGATTTTCTTCTGGAAAATTCAACCTATTTCCCAATGATACAAGTAACCACCTGCTGTATTCAACCTGCATCTGTATCACTTTGAATACATTAAAATATTTCTTTATAATGGTCTTCCTTTTATATCATTGTACACAAGATAAACTTCAATTTGTGTCACAGCCGAGTTCAAGAGAAGCTGCATAAAAATTGAATTTTTATAAATTAAATGCTTTTTCCCCATTGATTAACATTATAATTTCAGATGCTTTGATTTCATTTTGAAGCCTTTCAGTAAAAGGTGGAAATAGCCAGTAACACTTGAGCTACAAAAATCTCTTTAAATGCCTAATGAGGCATCAGAAGCTTTTCAATTGCTTTAAGTTCATTTTTAATGGAGTCCTCTCCTAATATATGTGTTTATAGCTCCGATTCACCAAGCCCCAGTCACTAAACCCTTCCACGTACAAAATAATTATCCACCTAATTATGGTCACACCATCCTGTCATCAGCCAGGCTCTCTCATGTTATACACAATGAAGTGTTATGTGAAGGCGATGTGGTGGGTGAGCTCGGCTCATTGTGTGTTCCTGTGTGACCAGGAGATGAGCAGGAAAAAAAGCAACTTCTGTTTTTTGGTGGAAATTCATTTTTTCAGTTTATGTTTGACTGTGAGTTTGAAGGAATCTCTCCTGTCAGGCCCTATTTTTTGTGATAATGGTTTACATTCTGAGAGTCCTGGAGAGGGAATGGACCGTTCCAGCAACAGGAGGAATTCCAGCCAAAGTGGAAAGACTGTGAGTCAGGATACTGCAGAGCAGACTCCTGCACTGGGGGGAGGATGAGTTAGCTGACCTGAGACTGTGTGAGTCCCTGCAAGGGGGGGATGTCAGGCCTGGAGAGGTGGCAAGGAGCCCCCAGTTGAGGGCCAGGCCTTGGGAAGGAAGCAGGGGTCAGAGAGGAGCCCTGGTACCCTCTGGATGAGGACTCCAAGCACCTCAAATAACTCTAATAGTAGTATTAATAATAAAATATTTGAGTCCGCACCATGTCTCAGATACTTATCTAAGTGCTTTACATATTGTCTTGGGTTGGGTCCCCCAGAAGTACCCCTGAGAGGAAGATTCACATGAAAGTAACATATTAGGAAGCCAGTCCAGAGAAAGCCTGCAGGGGAGAGAGGAAATGGGACTGAGCAGAGAAGCAGGCAGACAGAGTGCAGAATCAAGCTGGAGTGTTTGTCCTCCCATTCCCCAACTGTCTGTTGTCACTTAAGATCTGCCCTTGGGGGCTGTGAAGGTTAATACTATGTGTCAACTTGACTGGACCACGAGGTGTCTGGATATTTGGTCAAACATTATTCTGGGCATTTCTGTGAGGGGGGTGTTGGATGAGATTAACATTTAAATCAATAGATTGAGTAGAGCAGATTGCCCTCCCTAATGTGGGTGGGCCTCATCCCATCAGTTGCAGCCTGAATAGAATAAAAGGTTGACCTTCCTTTGAGTAAGAGGGAACTCATCCTGCCTGACTGCCTTAGAGCTGGGACATCTTTTTTTTCCCCCGCCTTCAGATTGGAACTTTAACATCAGCTCTCCTGGGTGTCAGGCCTTTGGACTTGGACTGGACCTATACCATCAGCAGCTCTCCGGGGTCTCTAGCTTGCTGACTGCAGATCTTGTGATTGTCAGCCTCCATAATCATGGGAGCCAATTCCCTATTTTATATATATATTCCATATTGGTTCTGTTTCTCTGGAGGACCTTGACTAATACTGGGGAAAATAAATTTCCTGATTCTCCAGCATTTCCAGGCTGCTGCAAGTGGGCTGGACAGGTTCCAGCGATCTGAGCCAGCCCTGCAGCAGAGAGAAGCAGGTGCTGCCTGTGGGGAGTGGAGGGACACTGCCAGCAGGAGTGCAGGAAAAGGGAGACGCGTCAAGGGACTATGGGGAGGCCCATGCTGCTACATGTGCAGTAACTCATTTACTTTACACCAAATTTATGACACACGCACTACAATTATCCCCATTCCACAGATGAGGAAGCAGAGGCACAAGGAGAGTAAATAATCAGTGCCACCAGCTCAGACTTAGTAAGCGTCAGCCCTGGCATTCAGCCCCAGGCAATTTCACTCTGGGAGAAAGATGTGAAATATCCTGTTAAGTTACAGGTAAAGGGAGTAATAATCAGTCAGTAACACCCCAGTGAGGCTTTGCTAATTAAAGGGTGGGACCGGGTAAAGTAAAAGAGGCAGGGAGGGGTAGCTGAGAACAGGGGACAGGGGAGAAATGCTTGAAACGGGAGGAGTGAAACCCTCGGTGGCGCTGACAGGGCGTTCTCTGTGGACGGATCGCAGTGGGGACGATCTCTGAGGACACGTCTTCCTTAAGGCCCTCAAACACCCAGCTGGTCAGTAGCTCCCCGCTCCGGCTAGGCGGGAACCAATGGCCCACCGAGGATGCTCACGGCTCGGCTGGCGGAGTGCCCGGCGTGGCCGCGAGAGGGCGCGCCAGCCTCGGGTACCAACGCGATCTCGTTATCCGAGGGAAGATCCGATCGTCCCGTCCAGGCTGGCTGCGGAGAAGGGGCGCCACGGAAGGCGTTTCCTCAGACCCGCCAGCTCCGTCTCACGTTAGAGCCCCCTCCCCCAGGAGTTGCACATCTCCCTCCCCTTTTATATGGGGCGCCCCCCTCCCCTTTATCTCAGTGTAAAGTTGCACAGTGCCAGGGCAAGGTATTGGTCTTGTTGGGGCCTGGAAAGTATGTAAATTGGGGCAAGTAAACAAAAACTGAAGGCAGTCTCTTAACTTTAAAACCTGGGCGGTGCTTCTGTTTGCTTTGGATTGAGAGCAAATTTTTTTAAGGGGGGGTGGTGGTGAAGTAAAGACACACACATTAAAGGCAAGCTTTGCGGCTTACCCTCTTCACACATCAGGTGGTTCTCTCTGCCTGGAATACTGTCCCCCAACTATCTAAAGCGAGCTCCTCCTGAGGGCCACCTCCTCCAGGAAGCCTCCGCTCACAGGAGGACCCTCTGAACGCCCACGCACTCAGGGTCTCCCCGCCTGCTCATTGTGCCCTTGTCAGTTCACGCGGCAATGCCCTGGGAATACACCTGGCAGGGGCCAGGTCCTGTTTGCTCCAAACCCTGAGCCCTTGCAGAGGCGACACCGTCATACGCCCCCCTGCCCTTGCAGCTAACCAAGGCCCCAAGCTCACTGTTTCCGGATTGAGGCTGGGTCGTCTTTCCTCCGTTTGGACATGTAGGTTGGAGTCTACCTGGAGCACAGGAAGGCCAGTCACCGACCTAGAATTCCTAGGGCCATTTTGATCTCAGCCTTCAGGTCAGAGTTGGCAGCAGGTGGATGCCCTTAGGGGAGGGGGCTTGCAACAGTTTGGGCCGTTTGGTGAAGTGGGGGGAGGAAAAAGGCTAGGGGCATTAATGTCTCTTCCAGACACTCTCCTGGCCCCTGGATGAGTGTTTACAGAAGAGGAATAAGGTGAGATGGGGAAACTGAGGCCAGAAAGGGAAATTGTCCTGGCCAGGTTCACACAAGTAATCAAACATAATTCAGATACAGACAAATTGGACCAATAGGCCAAAGATTTTAGTCCTGGCAGCTGTGCGGCTTTGGGCAACTCATTTACACTATGGAGGCCTTCATTTCCACATGTAGAGAATGGTGAAGTTACGCGGCGTGTGGTGTAATATGGGGGGCGGGGGAGGGGGTGCAAAGAGCAATAGGGCAGCATGCAGATCCACCTCTGCCTCTGCCCATAACATGCTCTGACCCAGACGGTCACTTTAAAGATCCCAGTTTCCTCATACAGAAACCAGACACCAATGATTCCTATGACCAAATAGCATTTATCCCAAGAATGATTGAGTTGCTTACTATCAAGAAAACTACACATTTTATACAACAAATCCATACGAAACTTTAGAAATATATGGTCATCTCAATAGATCCTGAACACAATCAAGTGCAATTCAGTCATCGTTACTGAGACTAAACTCCAGGTAAACCAGGAGCAGAAAATACTCCACAAGACCCTCAAAATACTTATGTTAACAGTCAGCGCCATTCTTTACATTTAAACAATAAAGGCATTCTCATTAAAATAGGCAAAAACCAGAATGCTGAGTGTTTTTTTTTCTTTGATGATTTGAAAGTCATGGCCATTTTAAGAAGAAATAAGTTAGAAATAAAAATTTTTAACACTTGTAAGGGAGGAAAGATTTTTTTTTTTAACATTGTCAGTATATGAAGATGTTATGATTTGACACTAGAAACTAAGAAAAAAACCCTATTGCAAATACTATGTTAAAAATAAGATAGCAAGGGGCCGGCCCGGTGGCACAAGCGGTTGAGTGCGCGTGCTCCTCTGCAATGGCCTGGGGTTCCCTGGTTCGGATCCTGGGCGCGCACAGACGCACCGCTTGTCAGGCCATGCTGTGGCGGCGTCCCATATAAAGTGGAGGGAGATGGGCACGGATGTTAGCCCAGGGCCAGTCTTCCTTGGCAAAAAGAGGAGGATTGGCAGATGTTAGCTCAGGGCTGATCTTCCTCACCAAAAAAAAAAAAAAAAGATAGCAAATAAGGTGGTTGGATATGAAAGATATATATTACAGAAATGTTTTTGTGTGTGCCAGCAATTACAAGCGGGAAAGTAAAAAGGAAAATTTCCGTTTGCAAAAATAACAAGGTATGAAACACCTAAGAATAAAAGTACCAGAAAATGTGTGAGAGCTCCATGAGGGTAAAAAATTAAAAGTTTCACCAAGAAGCTTAAAAAGAAACTTAAATAAGTAAAATATCAAATCGTAGTCCTGGATGGGAAATCTGAAAAAAATAACAATATAGGTTTTTTTTTTTAAGTCATTTGTAATTTTAAATCAGTTCTAATGAAAAATCTCTAATGAAAAATGAAAAGTGGGACTTTTATGGGAAATTAATGAAATGATTCTAAGCTTCTCCTCTGTTACCTGGAAGAACAAACAGATAAGAACATTTTCTTTAAAATGAGGGAAAACTTGCCCTACCAGGTTAAAACATGTTACAACGCGTAGCAAATAGAACAGTATGAATCTGATTAGGACTGATAGTGCAGTGGTAGAGAAAATATAACTCGAGGAATAAAGTTAACATTCATTAGGTTGACGCATATGAAAGTGATGATATTCAATCAGTTTTGACCTGTAAAAACATCGATTTCATAGGGTTCAACCTAATATATAATGCAAGGATTATCTCATTTAGTGCATAATAGGTACTATTAATGTCCTCGTTTACCAAAGAGGAAGCTGAGACACAGGGAGGTTAAGTGACTTGCCGGTGATCACACAGCCATTGGATGGTGGAGCCAATATTTGAGCCCAGGTAGCCTGACTCCACAGCCCGTGCTCTTCACCACAATGCTACACCTAATAGCAGGTGACGCAAATTGGTGGGAAGAGTGATTTGTTTAAAAATGCTCGTGGGAGGGCCGGCCCCGTGGCTTAGTGGTTAAGTGCGTGTGCTCCGCTACTGGCGGCCCAGGTTCGGATCCCGGGCGCGCACCGACGCACGGCTTCTCTGGCCATGCTGAGGCCGCGTCCCACATACAGCAGCTAGAAGGATGTGCGACTGTGACGTACAACTATCTACTGGGGCTTTGCGGGGGGGAAAAATGGTGGTGGGAATACTCACTATGTATTAAAACAATCAAGATAGGTCCTTACTTGCCAGGCCACAAAAATAAGTCATAAAGTAAAATGTAAACATCAAAATGTTAAAACATTAGGAAAAAATACAGATGATAATAAATTGAGCTCAAGTGAGAAAGTCCTTTCTTAGCATAAAAATGAAATAACTACCAAGGAAAGGAATGATAGGTAAAATTGTGCAGCAAGAATTATCAAAACAAAAATTCTAAAGCAATGGATAAACTAGAATGACAAAATATTAAAATGGAAGTTTTGATTGAGGTCCCCAAATAATAGGAACTATAATGCCGACTGGGGCAGGGGGCCATCAGAACTCGTAAACAGGATGTGGGGACAAGGTATTTGCAGCAGATTTGACAGACAGTTAATGTCCTTAACATGTTAAGAATACAACGTTAACACTCCAGAATAAATAGTGGCAAATACAGGAATACACAAACCGCAGAGGAGGAGAAATATACATGACCAATAAACATATTTAAAAAGCTCGTCCACATTACCGACCATGGAACTATAAATCAAAACGGAGACAAGTTTGTCTATAAAATTGGCAAAGCTTTTTTAAATCATCAGTTTTGTTGCTGGTGAGGGAGAAATGAGAGGCTCCTTCGTTCCTGTTGGTGGGCGTGGAATCGGTGTAACCTTTTAGTAAGTAAATGGGCAACATGCAACAAGAATCTGGAAATGGTCATACTCTTAGATTCATTAATTTCACTTCCAGGAATTTATCCTAAGATAATAACCAGAATTTTGCACAAAGACGTGTATGATGAGGCTCATCATAGCACTTTTCTTATAAGGAAAAACTGGAAAATGTTAATGTCTGATGGGGAGATGTTTTAAAGGTTTTGTTGCATTCTTATGTGAAATATATACAGTCATTAGAAATAGTTTTAAATAGAATTTAATAATATGGAAAAATACAATATGACATCAATGAGAAGAAAACAGTATATTGAATTGCATGTCTTGTGTCCCATTTTTTGCAATATAATATATATGAATATACTGAATATACATAATCTCAGAAAATCCATCTTTTCTCCATTCATTTATGCTGCTTTCTTTATGCGTGGGAAAAGGCTGGAAAACCCCATTCATGTTTGTATATAAAAATAAGTGCACGGAGACAAATGTGGAAGGTTGTGTGGTGGATTGTCTCAATGCCGGTCACCTTGGAGGGGGCTGTGATGTGAGTGGAGTGGGGGACAGGAAAGGAGAGGGAGAAAACAAAAAAACAAAGAGAAAAAAAACTGTTAACGAATTCCACAAATCTGTAAATGAACTCTGATTCCCTTACTCCACCTGGGGTGGGGTGGGGTGGCGTGGGGTGCACTGTGCTCATCTCTCTTCTCTGTTCTCCTTCCTTGAGGGCCCAATGGGCAACGGGAGTGGGGGAGGCATCGAAGCAGCAGAGGTCTTAGGGGTCTTGCTTGGCCCATGGACCCCTTGGCAGTCTGGTGAAACTATGGAGCCTTTCCAGAATTTTGTCTTTAGAAAATAAAATACTTCAATTGCAAAGGAAACCAATTACATTGAAATACAGTTATCAAAATACTTTTACAAAAACCAAATTGATGACATAGTAATACATGTACGTCTTTATTAACATATTAAACAACCGGATCCCGCAGCCGGGCATCTACGATTTTGAAGTACTGTCTGATTGGAAAGGACATTTTGAGGTATCTGCCCCAGCTGTCACGTGACTTGAAACTACCCGTGATTTCTCTTGGTGCCGAAGTCATGGATTCTGCTGTCACTCCTGGGGCTTGATGAAAACGCTTGCAGATGAAGGAAATGCTCAATTTCCCTTGGAGACTAGAGAAAACAAAAGGATATCTTTTTTTCTGTCCAACTTCATAGATCCCGTGAATTCTACCTACGGGCCTCCGATTAAGCACCTCTAGCTATTATGACCCTAGGATTCTAGCTTCCCATCTTGGCTTCTCCAGGGCACCAGGAGTCTGCCTTTGTTTTCCAGTATACAGGAAACCATGCAGTTAGTTGTGTCTGTGACTCCTGGATCAAGAAGAAGCGAGACAACGTGGACTGGCTGTGCTGTGGTCAAGCCTTCCCTGGCCTGACCAGAAAGAGTGGGAGCAGCATCAGAATGTTGTAGATGCTGGAAGTCGTCAAACACACAGACTTGGATGAACCCATTTGTCCTAAACCCCAATTTCTTATTACTGTCCCCTTATTCACTGTCAAATCTTCCTTCAGGGAATCTTAGGTGCCACCCACTCTGGGATTATTGGGACGGCGCTTCTGATTCCTTCCATTTCCAGGCCATCATGACCTGGGAGCTGGAGGTCCCTTCCCCTAGAGCCCACTGCCAATTCTCTGGGTTTTCTTCCCTGTGCTTTTTTGCTTCCACTTTTCAGAGGCCTATTTTTCTCGTGTCTTTTACCTTGTGTCTGCTTTTTACTAAAAGACTATGAGATCTACTTATAATTTTATTTTCCCCTATCACCTTCTGCAACTCAGTGATGAATGATCCTTTCAAAGGGACCACAGTGATTCTCTGACACCTCTCTCACTAGGGCAGAGATAAAACATGTTTAACTGCCATCAGGGCCACCTGCTAACGTCTGTTACATCTTCATTGTGGATTATACATTTCTTCAATATAAAATGCATCTTTTTGTTTCATTGAATGCCTTGAATTCTATGTAGTCTGAAATTAATTTTGCTATCCTTGCTCTTTTTGTGTTTTCCTGATAAATCTTGGCTCCTTTTTTTTTTACATTTATTTTTAACTTTTCAGTACAATTTTGTTTTAGGTTTGTCTCTTGAAAGCAGCATATAATTAGAGTTTCTATTTTAACCTAATAATTTGAGGGTCCTTCTTTAAAAACCTTTTTATCATTTTTTTTCTTATTACGTGAATCCGTGTTCACTACTGAAAATACAGATACAAAAAGAAGAAAACAAAAATCACCCAGTTTTCCCTGCTCAGAAGTAACCACTGTTTCCTGAACCTGCTTCTGCATCTTTCTCTTTGATTTTGTTAACTCCCCTGTAACTTTCCAATACAGTCATTGCCTTTCTGAATTATGAAGATTCACTAGACTGCTTGCCCTGCAAAGGCCTCATAACATGTTCTCTTGGCTCTGGGGTGTGGTACGAAGGGCTTTGGGAAGCTGGGGAGAGGCAGCCCTACACTAGGCCCAGAGAGGAACTTATCTCTTCCTTTTGATGCTCATTTCCTTGGGTTCACCTTTTCTAACTTCTTTCTTGTCACAGAATTGGAAAGACCATCAGGGCTAAGATTACAGTGATCTAGGGCAAAGGATCAAGTAGCCCACTGTGGTATTTTTTAAATATGTCCACAAATTCTCTGACATTCCTCCCTTCAAAAGGTGGGACCTAATTCTCCTCCCTTGAATATGGGCTGGACTTAGTGGCTTGCCTCTGACTAATGGAATGTGGAGGAAATGATGCTATGTGACCTCAAGTCTAGGTGATCAGAAGGCTAGCTTCCATCTTGCTCTGTCTCTTTCTCATATCACTTGCTCTGAGGGAAGGCAGCTGGCCTGTTGTAAGGGCACTCAAGTATCCCCAGGAGAGGCCCACATAAAGAGGAATGGAGACTCTCCACCAGCAGCCAGCGCTTGCCATGCAGTGAGTGAGCCACCTTGGAAATAGATCCTCCAGCCCCAGTCAAGCCTTCAGATGAGTGCAGCCCCAGCTGAAATGTGACGTAACCTCATGAAAGACCTCAAGGCAGAACTGCCCAGCTAAGTTGCTTCAAAACTCTGGCTCACAGAAACTATGAGGATAATGATGCTCACTGTTGTTTTAAGCCACTAAGTTTGGGGTAATTTGTTACTCAGAGATAGATAAATAATACAGCAACCATTATGCCTTGAGGTGTCCAGTTACCTACCATAGACACCTTCCTTTCTCACTAGCCTCATAGCCAAGCCACCTCCAAGTGCCAGCACACCTCTTGCCATCTCTAAACCTGTCCACTTTTTTCCATCTCTAAGACCAGCACTCTAGCTCAGTTACCTTCATCTCTTGCCTGGATCATTGTACTAACTTCTTAATCATCGTCCTCGTGTCCAGACTCACTTCTCTCCAATCCATTCTCCAGAAAGCAGGAGGAGCAATCTTTAAAAACCAACTCTAGTCATGTCAACTCACCTGCCTAAAATGCTTCAGGGCTTTCTCATTGTTCTTAGAACAGAGCCTTAGTCATGTCCCAGCTGCACTGTCCACATGGATCTGGCTTCCCTCTACCTCCCTTCCCACCCTCCTTCCCCTTATGTCTGGACACATGTGACACTGGCTTTCTTACAGTCTCTCATATGTTCCAGCATCCTTTCCAACTCAAGGTTTTTGCTAATACCGTTTTCTCTGTCTGGAGTGTCCTCTCCATCCCTTCACCACCAGTGCATCTCGTCTTACTTATTATTCAAATCTCTGTCTTAGCGTCATTTCCTTGGGAAAGCCTTCACTGATAGCTCAGACTGGGTTAAGTCCCTTGCATAAGCTAGCTTATCATCTCATATTTTTCCTTAAAAGCACTTACTATTTGTAGCAAGTGAGTCTTAGACTGTGATCCCCTAGAAAGCAGAGAACTTAGATAGTTTGTTCTGGGGAGACATCCGAGGTAACAGGAGTTGGAGACTGGGAAAAGGGAGACATGACAGGAGGGAAAGTCTCTCCAAGGTGTGTTAGTGAATTTGTGACTGTTATGAGCAGCTGGGGCTTGTCCTGCTCGGGACTCTCTGAGGAGCCACGTAGAACGCACATCAGAAGTGTCCACCTACGGGATAGAAGAAATGAGCATTTAAATTGGTTCTTGTACCCAATTGGTTAAGAGTTGCCTATGAGGGTATTAACTTCCACACTCTTCAGGTTGGCACCTGTACCAGAATGGCTTCCCGCACATTCGTTCGTTGTCCTGTCAGAGAAACCCCGGAGTAGAAAGCAAGTGATTTACGGTGTAGCTGTGAAAAGGTGCTGTCATCTCACTGGTGTGCAGTCGGTTGCTGCAGCAATAGCTGGTGAAAAAAGTTGGCAGAGAGGATGTGAGGTGGGCCTCCAGAGATATCTGATACAAATTATATGTTTATTTTTGTGAGTAGTGAATAATATAAAAGGATGTAAGCTTTTTGAGGGAAGGAGGGACCATGCCTTTTTTGCTCACCATCTCCAATACCAAGCACATGGTAGGTATTCAATAAACATTTGTTAATGAATGAATTAATCTCTTGGTTAGGTCATGGTACATTCAAAGCAAACCAACTCTGAAAACAAGCCAACTATAAAATAAGTAGTCTTAAAGACTTCTAAGTGCTATTTAATTCAGGTCCCTATCTTCAGGCAAAAGACTGTGTGAACGATACAGAGTGTCAGGAGTTGTTACAGCTACTGGTGGAATTGCTGAGCACTTGGTATAAATGCCTGGAAGTTCCACGGAGGAGAGAGAACTGTGGGCTCTTCTAGCACAAGGGCTTGGTTCTATTCAATAAGAGCCACGTGTAAGGAACAGAATGAGATAAAAAGATGAAGTTTGAAGTGAGATAAGGAAAAATTGTAAGGAAACTAAGAACACAACTATAGATTTAAACCCACTTTAGAGGCAGCATGAAGCCTCAATAATACAGGTTAAAGTCAGATTAGTGATAGGGACCACAAGCTTGAGAATGTAGAGGGAAAAGGACAAGCAAAGGAGAGGACTACAAACGAGTAAGATAAAGACAGACCTGAGAGACAGAAGAGTGGACATGGCATTCCTCTGCATTAATATTCCTATTATAGAAAGAATATAATGAGTTAATTTCTCCTGATTTGAAGAAAAACATATTACATACGTGGATTAGAATGGTTCAATGATAAGGGACCTATAATTAAGTGTAGCTTGTAAAAATTTTTGAATTTTGAGGAAATTCAAAATATTATAATGGGAAAAACGTACAAACACCTAAGTAGGATACTCCCTCCCTAATTAAAAAAGTTGTCTTTCTGGGAAGAAAAACATCAGGCTGATCTAAAATTTCACTGTCACCACCTTCTGACCTTTATTTATGTCAGAAATAAAGGAAGCAGTTCATACAGGATTTTCAGTGATAGTTTTTGTGACTCAAAGATTTGATACATGATCTTCGAGTATTTGATGCATTAAAATAACATAAAATACTTTTTAATTTTCATGTGAATCAAAGATACACAATCAATGTGTTCTTGAAGAAGCTATGTCTACAGATGTGTTCCAATTGACAGAGAAACACAAAGAGTTCAAGATTGGGGAAGTTACAGCACAAGAAAAAAAAAGACTGAAAGTGTTAAAAGAGAGATGTCAAACAATCATGGTGTGTTTGAATGCAAATATCAAAAATCATTCTCTAAAAATAAGGTAGATGATATAAAAATAACAACGTCATAACAGTCATTTGCCTTTAAAACCCAGATTGTACGGGCCGGCCCAGTGGCGCAAGCGGTTAAGTGTGCGAACTCTGCTGTGATGGCCCGGGGTTCGCCGGTTCAGATCCTGGGCACGCACCGACGCACGGCTTGGCAAGCTGTGCTGTGGCAGTGTCCCATATAAAGTGGAGGAAGATAGAAACGGATGTTAGCCCAGGGCCAGTCTTCCTGGGCAAAAAGAGGAGGATTGGCAGATGTTAGCACAGGGTTGATCTCCTCACACACAAAAAATAAATAAATAAAAAATAAAACCCAGATTGTATTAACAGAGATGGGAGTTCCTTCCTCCCATAGGAAAGTAAAAGTGTCACTAACTGAATAGTTTCAAAAAGCAACACTCAAATGATAAAATGTCACTTTTGACTTTGGCAATTAGAGACATAGAGGATAAAGAATGCCTTTGGAAAACTTTAAGATGGCCCATAGTGGAATTAAACATATTGAGGGATAAGATCATGAAGGGCAAAAATGATCATAAATATCTGAGAAATATACCATGCTTGTACCATAAAGCAGAACTCCAAGCATAAATAAAAATTAGCACCTTTAGGATATAAAGGAGAGTAAACATTTGGTGTTTTGCATGATTTGGATTGCAGAAACATTTTCATACATTTAACCTAAACCATACTAGTGTGTACACATTTGAGATAATCTGTTAGCAGATTTACTCTGCTTTACCTTCTCTGCTCCTTTAACCATCAGTGTCACCTCTTAGCTTGAGAGTTGGGTACTTTCATCCATAACCTGGAGATTGAATTAAGATTGTGGAAATTGTGTCAGATCACTGAATTTACCAAACCTCTTGCACAGTAAAGATGGGGAAATTGCCTAATGTGTGGGGTTTTATGAGAAAGTATAGAAAAAGATGAAAGGAGACAAGTTATACATATTAGTGTGCAATAAATTTAAATAAGATGAATTTCCATATTCAAAAATAAAGACTCTCAGATTGCATTAAAAATCCAATACATATAGTTTATGAGAAAAAAACTAAAAAAAAGCAAAAAGTTTAAAGTAAAAGAATGGAAAAAATATACCAATCAAGGTAAAACAAAAGAAACTGGCAGTAACAACATTAATATGAAACAAAATAAGAACTAGCAATAAAGGCATTAAGTGGAAAGAGAAGAATTTTAAATTAAGTTTTTTATTGTTCAATACCTTCTGACTTTCCATCTGGGGTCATTTCCTTCCATTTGAGAAAGACTCTATAGTATTTCATTTCATGTGGGTTAGCTGACAACAAATTCTATGAATTTTTTTGGTCTGAAAATATCTTCATTTTGTCTTCTTTCTTGAGGATATTTTCACTAAGTATAGTGTTCTATATTGGCAATTATTTTCTTTCATTGCTTAAGAAGCCACTTTCTTCTGCCTTCCATTGTTCTGTTGAAAAGTCAGCTATCAGTCTAATTGTTGCTTCTTTTGAGGTAAGCTGTTACTTTCTCTCTTGTTTGTATCAGTTTTACTATGATGTGCTTTGGTGTAGATTATTTTTATTTATCTTGCTTGGGGTCTGTAGATATTCTTGATCTGAGATTTAATGTCTTTCATCAGTTTTTGAAACTTGTCAGTCATCATGTCTTCAGATATTTGGCATTCTCTCTCCTCCCAATCGGGCACTCCAATTTGCATATGTTAAACCTTCTCACTGTATCTCTTATGTTATTTAAACTCGCTTCTCTATTTCATCCCTTTGTCTCTCTGTGCTTTATTCTGAATTTTTTTTCTTTTTGACTTCTATCTAGTTCACTATTTTTTCATTTGAGTCTAATCTGCAGTTAAATCTCTCAGTCACTTTTCCAGAATTGGCAATCTTCTCCAGAGGAAAAACCCTCTTTGAGTTTTTTCTTCTCCTGGATCTTGACCTCATAATTCTTCACTAACTTTTTAGCTCATCAATGCCTTCCATTAGTTGATTTTTGTCCAGTTTTTCTAGTCAATCTCAATGGGATGCTTGTTCAGTTTACCTACCATACAACTGAGGTAAACACTTACAACTTTTTAGCTGTTTCTTCTGGTATGAACTTCTGTGTTTCTAAATAATATGTTTATATTGCTTCTAACATTTTAAGAAATTATCTTCTGTCTCTCTTTCACAACTCTCCTCTCCAATTTCTCTTATTCAATCTTGTTAATATGGTTATGCAAAAAAAATGATTAAACTAAGTGTTTAGAGATTAATATGCCTATTCAGATATTCACTGTTCAACCAAATAATGAACTCTAATAATGTTTTCTCTCTGTGCTAGATATTTTTGCTCTGAAATTAATAATCACCTCATTTTAAAGTTTGTTTAGCTTTCACTGTGACTGCTAAGTACTTTTCCCCTCCATGCCTTAACAAATCTGTGAAATAATTATTAAGCAGCCAGTGAGGCAGGAGAAAAACCAAAAGAGTGTGATATCCTAGAGACCAAGTACAGAAGATGTTTCAAGGAAAGCGGAGTGATCAGTTGTGTACATGCTAATAATGGGTCAAGAGTGAGATGAGGACTGAGAATTGACCAATGGATCTGACAATGTGGAAGTCATTGGTGACCTTGACAAGAGTAGAGTAGTGGGGACAAATGTCTGCTTGGAAGGAGTTCAAGTGAGAATAGAGGAAGGAAAATCATAGATTGTGATTTTCTAAAAAATTTGTTTTTAGTTGTCTAAAAAAGACAAATTTTTAGGAATTTTGTTCTAAAGGGAGCAGAGAAATGTGGTGGTCACTGGAGAAGGATGTAGGATCAAGAAAGGGATTTGTGGCAGTCAGCTTCCAAAGTGGTTCCCAATGATCCCCGCCTCCTGGTATTCACACCCTTGTGTAGTTCCCTCCCATGTTGTACCTGAGTTGATGTGTGTGACTAATAGCATATGGCAGAAGTGACAGTATATCGCTTCCAAGTTACAAAAGACTGTGGCTTCCATTTTGGGTGTTCTCTTAGTTTCCCTCTCTCTTGAATCTCTCATTCTGTGAGAAGCAGGTGCTGTATTGTGAGTAACATTTTGGAGAGGCCCACATGATGAGGAACTAAAGCCTCCAGCCGATTGCCAGTGAGGAACTGGGGCCTACCAATAACCAAAGGAGTGAGCTTGGAAGCAGATTCAATAACCCTAGTTAAGTCTTGAGATGACTACAGCCCTGGCCAACAGCTTGACTGGGGAGTAATAAAATAAAACAGCTGAAACTACAAGCGTATGTCCATGGGACTTAAATCAAAACTTGGAGGTAGATTCCTTAAGGGGCAGAGGCCTGACCCATTATGGTGCAGCCATCATCTCTGAGCTGGCAAGGTTTTGGAGAATGGCTCTGCAGGTGTCTGTGAGGGATGAGAAATGGTAGCAGTGGTCTGAGAGTCTCAGTGAAGAACACCTATGGCTGAGCTTATTATTGATGGGTGCAGTTTCCCAAAGAGTTACCTCTTAAACTGGTTTCTACAGCTCTGAGCAGTAGCACTAGATGTAGGGTGGACATCCAGTATGTGGCAGTAAAAAACAATGGCTGAAAAAATAGCATCAGTCCAATGGACACCAGAAGTCTGTGGTTCTGCTATTTTGGATTGTGTAAGCCGAAGGGTTAATTATGAGCTGGGTCAGAGTGGAGCCCAAGAGTATGACACTGGTCTTCCTACCAATCTAGGGGAGCTGGTTCTAAGCTAGTTCAAGAAATAATGAAAAGTACTTCTATCCTAAGTGTGTGAAGCATTTCACACTGTTACACATGTAATTGTTGGGCTGAACAAACGTGATTCAAAGCATGTGATCAGGAGACAGCTCACCTTCTCCTCAAGCTAGATGCTGCTTCTGACCTTGAGACTGTTCTCCAGAGGACTGTGTTAGAAACTTGGCAAATGCAGCACTCTGACACATAAATATTATAGAAGTAACATGTTTCCCTAGGGCTGTATTATCAGTAGGAAACATTAGACTGAGGAATGGTCATTGAAATAGTTTATCTAGGCTTCTGAATTCCTTTTGTGAAATGCACTTGGGTTGGTACAATGGTCTCCTCCTCCAGTTTAGGGGACAGCCAGGTCATGGGAGAACCTGAAGCCAAGGGGGTGGAGCTTACCAAGCCCTTCATATCTCAACCATGTTATCCTGAAATCCCAGCATAATTATCTCATTACCTGATATGGTTGCAAAAACTGCATTTAGCAATCTAGACCTACCTTGTTATAATTTCCAAGTACTGGGTAAAATGTTTTGCTATGCCACTGGTGCCATCTGGGTATATAGTATTAATAAGAATCAAACAAGCACAGTCATATCACTGCTATGTAACAATGACCAGTCTGTGAATAAGCAAATGAATTAGAGACCTAGGAGGGCCTGAGCCCAGCAGACCTGTCTAGGAATTATCCCCTCCTTCGGATATGACTTTGGAGAGTGGAGAGTTCTAACTTGTACTGATACTGGTGTAAGATGGTTTTGCCCTCTCTGGGCCTGGTAGAGGTTTGAAGCTGACTCTCATGGATGGCCCGTCTAATGCTACCCTTTGGTGATGCCCCTTGACCAGTCACTCCCACTGCTCCCTTGACTTCTTGTTTTCCAGTGGTACACCCCACTATTAGGGTCTTCTTGCTTTCTGGCAGAAGCACTCTTATTAGGCAGATTCTTTTTCAAAATGACCCAGGCCAACATTCCTTTCTTGTGTGGCAGGAATGGCCCCAGTTGTTCGTGCCCACGTATATCCATACCCTTTGCAATGCTCCTGGGGTAAGTTCTTTATCTCCACTCTTTGAATCTGGCCTGGCTTTGAGACTTGCTTTGGCCAATGAAATGTAGTGGAGGTGACAGTCAGTTCTGAGCCTAGGCCTTAAGAGGCTGTACTAGTTTTCTATTGCTTTGTAACAAATTACCACACACTTAGTGGCTTAAAACAACACCATTTGTTATCCCACACTTCTGTGGGTAGGTCAGAACTGTGGGCTTGGGTGGTTCCACTGCTCTGGAACTCACAAAGCCAGGATTAAGTTTTCAGCCATAAGGCTGTGCTCTTCTCTGGGAAAGATTCTTTGCCAAGCTCATTCAAGATGTTGGCCAAATTCAGGTCCTTGTGGTTGTGGGACTGAGCTTCCTGTTTCCTTACAGGCTGTCCACCAAGGACTGTTCTCTGCTCTGAAAGGCCACCTATGTTCTTTCTCCGTCTTCAGATAAGCAATGGCACATCAAGTCCTTCTGATAATTTGAATCTGATTTCCTCTTCTGCTACCAGCTGGAGAAAATGCTCTGCTGTTAAAGTATTCATGAGATTAGATTAGGCCCACCTAAATAAACTTCCTTTTGATCAACTCAAAGTCAACTTTTGCTGGGAAAGGCAGTCTCGTGTATTCAGTCTTTTGATCTTCACTCAGCTTCATAAGGGGGGGCTTTTGACCTGGAACATTTCCTTACCAAGAGATAAAGAGCCCACACAGCCTGTGTGGGAATATCTTTCATTATTTCATACTCAGTGAGTTCTCTTTTGTTCTGCTTAAAGCCTGTGCATCCTATGGCACCTGGCCAACCCCACTGCTATATCTGTCTTCTCTGGGGAGAGGATTCCTTCCACTATGGCACAAGATGGGTGCATGCAGGTGAATTTCCCTGTATTGGCAACTGAGAGAGACTCACTGGCCATGGGGGATTTACACCCACTATTGTAGCTGAACTTGCTCTGTCTTTTCTCTGTGTAAGTAAAGCATTCCATCCAGTGCTTGACTGTATTGTGTTTTCTTTGGTGACTGATACCAAGATGCAATGGGCAGAGGTGTTTGGACTTCCATTCCTGGTGTTTGACATAGTTATGATCTTTGTTATCCTCTAGGTAGTTGGAATCCTCCCCTGGGATGGGTAATTGGTGCATAGTACTCTGCTTGATACAACTGATTAGTAACCTTAATTAAGTCTGCAAAATCCCTTTTGCTACGTGTTGTTACACAATCGTGTGTATGCTATCTCATCATCATCATCGCAATCCTAAGGATAAGTATGGGAAATCTTGGGAGACTATTTTAGGATTTTGTGTAGCACAGTCCACCTTCTGGCCCTCCAAAATTCATATCCCTTCATATGCAAAACACATTTACCCCTCCTGTGGTCCCCAAAAGTCTCATCCCATTGAAGCATAAACTCAAATCCAAAATCTCATCTAAAACTCGTTAGCTCAAAGTCCAAATTCTCATAATCTAAATCAGATGATGATGAGGTTCCTCGGTCACAATTCCTTTCCATCTGCAGACCTCCGAAACTAGAGACAAGTTACCTGTCCTCAAATCTCCTGACATACAATGATGAGACTGGCCTAGAACAATAGTTATAAACATTCTGGTTCAAAGGGGCTGGTGGGGTGGGGGATGGGAGGTAAAATTGACGTCTGATGCAAAGCAGCTTTGAAAGCCAGCCAGGAAAGTTACAATCAGAGCTCCTTGATTAGGTTTCAAGCCCTGGGAATAATTCTCTGCGGCTCATGGCTCTGCCTTCTGGGCCCTTGGCTCTACCCTCTGGTCTCTCATCTCTGCCTTCTGGGCTCCTGATTCTGTCCCATGAGTCACCCTTCCTTTTTCATGAAAGATAGCATATGTTTGAAGCTGAGTAGTTTTATCAGCCTGCTTCCAACCAGTAGAATTTTGGAGGTTTGAAAACCTTTTATATTTTATTCTCTCTGTCCATTTCAATCCAAGATGGTAATTTTTCTGCAGATATAATTTTCTCAAAAACTTTGTAGGTCTCCTGTCCTACAAGGGATGTCACAAGGGTTCGTTACACTTGAGCCAAATTCACAGGTATTTTTAAGATAATCTCTTCATTTTTGCTTCTGCTGAGATGGATGAAATATAATGTTTGTAAGTTTCCTAGAGGCCATCTGGTTTGATTAGAGAAGATCTATGAGAAACACCCTTAGTCTCTTGGAAGAGTTTTTTGTGAGGCTGAGTACACTGACCTTTTGATCTCATCCTTTTAAGCTAACAAGATTTAGATGAGATCTGAGGTTTCAACAAAAGACTGTACAGTCATACACTCAGACTCCTCTCTATGTCACACTTTCAACATCCATTTTAGACTTTTAACATCTTTTGACATCTGGGGAGGCTAAGAATTTCCCAAATCATCCTGGTTCGTTTTTGTTTAACAGTTCTTCCCTCAATTTATCTCTCTTCTCTTGCATTTTATTATAAGCAACAAGAAGAAACCAGGCAGCATTTCAAATACTTTGCTTGGAAAGCTCCTTAGCTAAATATTCAAGTTCATCATTTACAAGTTTTGTTTTCCATATGAATTCAGGACAGAATTTTCGTAAACATTTTGCCACTACATAACAAGGATCTCCCTTTCTCCTATTTCCAATAACATGTTCCTCATTTCCTTCTCAGCTGTCACCGTTAACACTCTTAAAGTCAAGATTTTCACTAACAGTCTGCTCATGATTTAAGATTTCTCTACTGCATACTTCCACTCTCTCTCTGTTGAAAACTGGATATGTCTCCTATGAAGAAGCCTATGCCAGCCTGCTAGAAAAAGAGACTATGTGGAAGACAGATGAATTGCTTAACTGAGGCCATTATAGACTACCTAGCTCACAGCAAACCCACTAGCTGACTGTAGATGCATGAGCAAACCCAGAGAAGATCAGCCAAGCCCAGCACAGACCAGAAGAACACCTCAGGTGACCATTAACTTGCGAGCTAAATAAATACTTATTGCTCTATACCGCTGAGGTTTTGTGGTTGTTTGTTATGCAGAATTATTGTTCGATAAATAACTGATACACATGGGATTTACGTATAGAACCTTGGATTTTTGTACCTTTGACCTACACTTGGAAGGGAGAACAGTTAGTTCCAAAAATAGCAACAATTCTCTCTTTCTCTCCCTCTCCTTTTCTCTCTCTTCTCCTTCTCTCTCTTAGCTTAGGATACCTTTAGAGTCCTCAGACCTGTGAAGTACACTATTGTTCCCATAATTACAGGAATGCACATCAGCTCTCCAAGCTGTCTCGCTGAAGAATCCCTTATTTGGCTTGGATGAAGAGAAAAGCAACCCTATCTTTTCCCTTTGGGGAGAAGCTTATGCAAATGTTCATTGACAAGAAATCCTCCTCTGAGATCTTCCCCTTTTTTCAACTATTCAGTGCCCTTTTATTTGTGCCTTGTAGGGAAGGGTCTTGACAGAACCTTTTAAAAATCACATGTGGATCTGGCAACTCATTTTGGAATGTATTATATCTCAATTGAAACTTCCATTTTAATGCTGGTTGCACTTAATTTGATTAATATCTGTCTCCTCCACAAGACTGTAGTTCCATGAGGCAGAAACTCCTCTTGTTCATGTCTCTAACATCAGCACCAAGGACAGTTCCAGGAACACCCAACACTCCACAAACAGTTGTTTAATGAATCAATGCGAATGAACTGCTTTACCTTATGTCACGAATAAGAATGTGTAAATTTCCTATATTTCTTTTTTACAGAGCATTGATTTGGTCACTTTTCAACAAATCTTTTATCCTTTTTGTACAGTGCCACATTAAAGATCCTTTTTCAGAAATGCTTAGCAAGGTAGACCCCGGTTGACTTTCACACTCAAGGTGTCATTGCCTGGGAGAGGACACAATGAAGTAAGTTTCACATAAGAGAGAAGTCTTCCCTGATAAGGTTTCTTTGAAAGTTCTTCAGCCTCAAAACCAAAGAGCAAAACCAGAATGTAGTATTTTATAGACATCACCAACAGCTGTACTTTATTCTGCCCACTTGTGTACATGAAGGGTCCATTCTGGCTCCTTTCTGGCTAGAATACTCTTTATGAGACTATCCAGAGGAGTAACAAGGAAGTGCCTTTGGTTCTAATTTTAAGGCAGCCCAATTAAAATGTCTGATTCACCCAGGCTGTTCATGGGGAGCATTCACACATTCATAAATTATAGAATGGGCTATAAAAGCTCTGAATGTTCCCTGGAAACTGTTTTAGTATCTTTCTAGATAAGAAATGAATTCAGATTCTCCATCTTTTCAATTATTACCATTACTCATTATTATTCCAATTACATAGCATGATTCACGTCTGGAGATCAAGAGATCAGAAGGATTTTAAGGGCAAACTATGATAATGAGAGTTAAGAAAGGAAAGGAGAAAGAGAGGGACCAAGAATTAGAATCAGTGAGTTCTTTCTTTCAAAGGCTGTTTTTTATTTGCTGGTAAATTGAGAGTTTAATTAAATTAGTAAACATTTACTGTTGACATTAGTAAACATTTGTGTGTGAAGATCTAGTAACAGACTGAAGTATAATCTATTTTGACATAATCAAAGCCTCAAGTCCAAAGGATAATATTCTATGGAGGATATTTAAGATATGAACAACCATGGGCCGGCCCTGTGGCTTAGCGGTTAAGTGTGCGCGCTCCGCTGCTGGAGGCCCGGGTTCGGATCCCGGGCGCGCACCGACGCACCGCTTCTCCGGCCATGCTGAGGCCGCGTCCCACATACAGCAACTAGAAGGATGTGCAGCTATGACATACAACTATATACTGGGGCTTTGGGGGGGAAATAAATAAATAAATAAAATCTTTAAAAAAAAAAAAGATATGAACAACCAGTGGCTAGGTGAGGAATGTGGCTGGTCCTGGACATTCAGGAATCTTCAGTAGGCAGGTTCAGCCACAAAAGGGCTAAAAGATCATAAATGGAGTAAATAATACTTTTTCTATGTCATAGTTCATATTATTATTCTGGAAATATTTACTCTCCTCCCATCTCCACTTATAGGCAGAGAATACCCGACTACCCCTTATTGACATTGAGCTTGGCTAGATAACTTGTGTGGGCCAATGGGATGCTAGTAAACATGATGCAAACAGAGCTTGAACTGTGCTTGCAGTTTTGGGCTTGCCCTCTTGTGCTTCTGCTGTAGCTATGTGAAGAATGCACCCTGGCTGAGCCCCTGGAAGATGAGAGACACATGGAGCAGATCTAGACCTTATCACAGCTTGGAGCTGGGCCCAATAAATCTCATCCTAGGTCTGCTGAGCTACCAATGTGTGAGAATAAATAATTGCTGTTTTAAGCTGCTGAATTTTGGACTGGTGTTGTATAATACAAAATTTGGCTGGTTTTTGTCCTCCACTTCTGGGAGGGAGCCTCTAAATCCTTGGAATTTCCTGAGTGATAGCAGAGTTTTTGTTATTCAGGGTGGGCCGCTTGGACCACGCCTGGAATTTAAGCTAATGAGATGAGTCAGAATTGGGGCTGGTCATGCCAGAAAGACCAAGCATGTGATTAGGGGACCGGAGCTTTGTGCCACATGATATCAGCCCAACCCCCTGGAAGGGGACAGGAGCTAGAGTTTGAGTTAAATTACATGGCTGATGATTCAATCAATTGTGCCTACGTAACAAAACTCTAATAAAAACTCTGAGCACCAAAGCTCAGGTGAGCTTCCCTGTTGGGTGATATACATCAATGTGTTGGGAGGGTAACACATCCTGAGGACACGGAAGCTTTATGTTTGGGACCCTGTCAGACTTCAATCTTATGAGTCTCTTCTTGTGGCTAGTCTTGATTTGTATCCTTCATAGTAAAACTATAATAATAAGTAAAGTGTTTTCCTGAGTTTTATAAATCTTTCTAGCAAATTATTGAACCTGACGAAATAGTGGGAATCCCTGAATTTGCAATCAATTGGTCAGAAGTGTGGATGGCCTAGGAACCCTGTAGCTTATGGCTGGTGTCCAAAGTGACAGTAGTCTTGTGGAGGCCTGTACCCTCAGTCTGTGAAATTTGACCTAAGTCTGGGTAGTTAGCATAGGAATTGCATTGCAGGTGATTAGTTACACGTTGATACCTGAGTGGTATACACTATCTATGTGAAATGATGATCAAGTAAAATATGCATGTGAAAGTGTTTACAAACTATAAATGCAGATGTAAGGAAATAATAATGCATGGAAGTATTATTGTAAGCAAACCATAAATAAATGCGTTCACTTCCTCATAAGCAAGACAGAATCTAGTGGTTCTTCAAGGTTTTGTTCATCTGATATCGTCCTCAATCGCTGATAATGTCTCCTCTAATCCGCCACTTTTGAATTCATGGTTCTCTTGTAGCTCTGACTACCGTCTGCCTCAGTGATGGTTCTAGTCATGGCTGTATCTTATCCCTACTGTGAACTTGTGAACTTCTTGAGGTCAAAGCTGTGTCTGACAACACATCCCTTAAGCATTCCCTGGGATGCCCAGGACAACTCCTGACATTTTTGTCGTATCTGACCTGCCCAAGCATGGAGGCTGAGCTTCTTCCTGGCAATTTTGAGTTGGCTAGAACCCATTCATTCATTCATTCATCGTGATTCATTCATTCATAAAATATTGAATGGTGTCTATTACATGCCAGGCATTATTTCAGGCACTCAGCATACAACAGTGAACACAGCAAAGTCTCTGACTTCTTGGAGCTTATTCTGGACAGAAAGACACCTAGTAAACTAATAACAAATATCTTAATATGTCAGATACTGTCAAGAGCTATGTGGGGTGGTTGTTATTTTCCATAAGATGATGTAGAAAAGTCTCATTGAGTATATGCCATTTGAGCAAAGACCTGAAGGAAGTGAGAGAGTGAGCCATATAGATATTTGGGACAATATGATTCCAGGCAGAGGGAACAGCCATAGCAAAGGCCCAGAGGTGTGAATGGGTTTGGAGAATATGAGGATCAGAAAGGAAGTTGGTGTGGGGGGGACAAAATGAGCAAGAGAGAGACATGCTAGAATTGAGGTCAGAAAAGTTTTAAGGGTAGAATATGAGAGGCAGAAAATTCTAATCAGAGTAATAATATTGGCTCCGACTTTTCCTTGGATTTTTGAATGCTGTCTCCATCACCTCTCGACTTCCTATTCCTGGCAATTCCCAGCCCCAGCCATCACCTTAGCTAAAAGTCTCCACGTTAGCCTCAGCCCCTGGTAACTCAGCCCCACACCAGACCAGCAGGACCAGTCCTAGCCTCTTGTGAGATAGGAGGCAGATAAGCATTGACTCTATATCAACATGGATAGTATTAATATTCCTCCCCACACTTTTTTTTTTTTTTTTTTACATTTGAGGAAGTGGAGGTTCAGAGAGTTTATCAATCAGGGTTCCAGCAGGAAGCAGATGGCACACTCAAGTGAGGTAATTGACAAGAGTTTGGCCTGTTTACAGAGCTGTGGTTTGGGGCTAAGGAAGCCAAAAAAGGGTATGAAGCACACAGGGGCTGGTAAGTAGAGGGAGTTTTTACCTACCATAGACTGAAGGGGCAGGAGAAGAGATGTTTGCTGTAGTGCAGAAGAGATCACCCAGAACACACTTTTGCCTTCAGTAGAGGGACACAGCAAACTCAGAGAGACCCAGCAGAGAGGGAGCTCAGGGTGCAAGTACCCTGACCTCATTCTCCTCCCTTCCTCTGATCTCTTGCTGCTGCTTCCCATTGGCTGAACCCAAACTGAAACCAGAGGGTCAACGAGCCGTTGTGGTAGTCCTTGCTGGTTGGCCTCAAAGAGCAAGGTGGGAAAAGGGAGCCAGTGGTTCAGAACAGAGAGGTTACATAACACCTCTGAGATCACACAGTTTGTCGGATTGAATTCATATCTTGTTCTGACTGACTCCATGGCCCCAATGACTACATTCTGTTCTCTTCTATAGCATTTGCTGTTTCTATTTGAACATTTCTTGTATTCTAGTTTGTATGATACTGTCTTCCATTTCCCTTACCAAGAACCTCCTGTTAGAATATAAACTACGGGAAGGTCAGGATTGTTTCTGAGATTTTTACTCCCTATAGTATTAAGCTCAGTGCCTCACACGTTTTGGCGAGTGTACAAATGTGTGCACAGTCAAGATCGAAAGTGATAAATGCCATAAGCAGTAAGGAAAGTGAGCGATTACTTTGCTGGCTGGAACAATCCTAGAACATCATGGAGGCCAGGCCAGGCCCTAAGGAGTGTTGGGATTTGGATAGGAGAGCAATGAATGAAGGAGGCCATGCCAGGCAGGGAGAACAAGGGCTGGGGAGAGTGGAAGGCAGGCATTTCAGGAGGGGGCTGTGGTGAGAGGAGCTTGGTGATGGCAGAGCACAGCTGTGATGATGAGGAAGAGGGGGAGGCAGGATCGGTTAAGCCTCCTGGCTACCCCATGGGCCCCTGCTTACAGAGTCTGCCCCAGAAGAAGCTTTTAACGTTTTATTGGACTCCCGTGGGAAATCTTTGCTTAGCCAGGCCTACTCTGTGCCAAAGTAGCAACATAGAAACTGAGAAACTCAGTCCAGAATTGGTGAATCTTTATGATGTCAAGCAATTTGTTTAACTTCTTTTTACCAAAGTGACTGGCTGTCTCGGCATAAGTTTTTCACAGTATAATCCAGTTTCTCAGAGGTCACCCGCAACCTTTTAAGAAAAAAAGTATGGGATGGAGCTCTGAGTTTCTCAGGAAATTTGATAATATGTGACTATAATTAAAATTAACAGTAATAAGTATACATAAGCCTAATAAAAATAATAGCTTGATGAGTTACTTTTGGAAGTAAGTATATGTGAGTAAAGCAAAATAAATGTCCCTAGACTAAGCTTCTTGATTCCTTCTTTTAAAAAATCTGAGCATTGAGACCTCAACAAGTCCTCTCTAGGATGCAAGTCCTGCTTCTCATGTCTGCCTCAGCTTATACACACAGTACTGGAAGTCTCCTTTGAAGCTACTAGTTGAAGGTGAGCATATTTCTCTTGTGTACCACAAAAGCTGACTTTTTCTATTGCAATAAAAAATTCTCAAGCATAAATTAAAAAATAAATATGGAACAATGCACAAGTCTAATGTGTTTAAGTAAGTGTGGGGCTACTCCATTTACAGGATAGATGAGCTCCAGGAAAAATGGCTCCATTTCTGCAAGATGCATCTTGTTTTCCTGTGGTTTTCTTTTACACTCTTGGGTATAGAATTAAATAGTGTCTCTTCACTCTCTCCACCTAAAAAAGGAATATAAAAAACAGTGGTAAGCCTTATAAGTCTTGAGCCCCCACAATGCCAAGAGAGGAGCCTTATATGTAGTATCATACAATTCAAACAAAATGATTCAGGAGTCAGAATAATTGTTATTCCTTTTTAACTCTAGTAGCTTTTTTAAAAAATTAACTTTTTATTTTAGAATATTTTAGGTTTACAGAAAAGTTGAAAGGATAGTACAGAGAGTTCCATTTACCCCACACTCAGTGTCTCTGATTGTTAACATCTTACATTAGAACGGTTCATTTGTTGCAACTAATGGCACAATGTTGATACATTAAGAACTAAAGTTCATAGTTTATTTAGACTTAGTTTTTACCTAATGTCCTTTTTCTGTTCCAGAATCCCATCCAGGAAACCACATTACAATTACTTGTCATATCTCCTTAGGCTTCTTTTTTCACAATTTCTCAGACTTTCCTTGTCTTTGTTGACCTTGACAGTTTTGGAGTACTGGTAAGGTATTTTGCAAAATGTCCCTCAATTAGAGTTTGAATGGTGTTTCCTCATGATTAGACTGAGGTTATGGGTTTTTGGGAGGAAGATCACAGAGGTAAAGTGCTACTCACCACTTCATATCAAGGGTATATGCTATCAACCTGATTTATCACTGATGATGATCACATGATCACATGTGATCACATGAATAGTGTTTGTTAAGTTCCTCCACTGGAAAGTTATTCTCCCCCTCACCCCTCAATTTCTAAACTGTCCTCTTTGGAAAAAATTCACTATGTGTAGCCCACACTATGTTCCACCTCCTTGAAGAGGAACACCTACATAAATAACTTGGATTTCTTCTGCATGGGAGATTTGTCTACCCTATCCCTTTTATTAATGTATTTAATCATTTATTTATATCAGTATGGAGTCATGGATATTTACTTCATACCTTAGATTATAATCCAATACCACCTTATTTATTTTGTTGCTCAAATTGTTTCAACTTAAGGATGCAGAGAAACTGGATCACTCATACATTACCGGTGGGGATATAAAATTGTACAGCTGATGTGGAAAATAAGTTGGCAATTTTCTTAAAAACTAAACATGCAACTACCATACCACCTAGCAACTGCATTCCTGGGAGTTTATCCCAGAGAAATGAAGATTTATGTTCACACAAAAACATGTGCATGAATGTTTATAGCAGCTTTATTCATCATAGCCCCAGACTGGAAACTACGCAGATGTCCTTCAGTGGGTGAAGAGATAAACAGGCAGTGGTGCCTCCATACCATGGAATACCATTCAGCAATGAAAGAGGATGATAACTGATACACTCAACAACCTGAGAATTATGCTGAGTGAAAAAAAGTCACTCTCAGAAGCTTACATACTGTATTATTTCTCAGTCTCCCTAAACGACTTGGAGTCTTTTCCTCTATAACAATACTGCAGTTAATATCATGTGCATTGATCATTGCCCAATCAGTAACAAGATTTTAGGTACACTCCCTAAAACAGAATGGCTGGGTCCGAGGAAAATGCATTTGTAATTTCAGTAAATATAGGCAAATTGCTCTTTGCAGTGAGCATTCCCACTATAGTGCATAAAGCGCCTGTTTTCCACACACGTGCCAACCCAACGCACCATGGGTCCGTAGGCAAGTCACTAAACTCTCTGTGCTTCCGTTCCCTTATCTGTAAAATGGGGATAATAATGCAACCCACCTCATGGGGTTACTGTGAGGACTAAATGAGTTAATACATGTAAAATGCTTGTAACAGTGCCAGGCACACGGTAAATGCCGTCTGTTAGTAATTGCTGTTATCATTGTCAAGCTTTTTATTTGTCAATCTGGTTGGTGAAAAGCGATATTTTGTTGTAGTAGTTTTAATTAGCGTGTATCTTATTGTAAGTGAGAGTAAGCATTGTTTCAATTGTTTAAAATTGAAACACTCATTTTGGACTAAGATAGCTAAATATCTATTTAATTTAATATTCTTTCAAGCAATTAGTTAATGGACTTATTTATTAATTTTATTATTTGTTGTTTTCCTATTTTTAACTCATCACTTTCTGTTTTATATTATTTTTTTCTTTCAGTCTGCAATCTTTAGGCTTATTTTGTTATTTTTCAATCTTCTTGACTTGGGTCTCTATTTATTTTCATTTGGTCTCAATTATTAAAATACTGAAGGCTAAAGTTTCCTCTGAACAGTGCTTTAGCCATGTTCTGTATGTTATTATATACAGTGATCTTTCTTGTCTAGATATCTGTCAGTTCTGAGTTGGATTTCTCTTTTTCAGCTAAGAATTATTTGCAATTTTAAAATTCAATTATTGTTTCTTTTGTTATACATTTCTAGATGTGTTTCACTAGCATTAGAGAATACCATTTGCTCCAGTAGTACTTTTCTTGAGTCAATTGATCTAATATAGAGTCAATTTATGAATATTCTATGGGTACCTGAAGAAAAGAAAAAAATTTATTCTTTATTTTTGGGTGTGTATATATATATATATATACACACACAAACACACATATATAAAATCTTTACATGTATTATTTATTTATAATCTTTAATAAGAGATGTGACATGAAGTCACCTTAAAATTATTGAAAGAGGTCCCAACCCGGAAGGGTGGGCACCATGGAATCACTTAGAATTGTCTCTTAAAAAAGCATTAAGGGGAAGCCGGCCCCGTGGCTTAATGGTTAAGTGCACGCGCTCCACTACTGGCGGCCCGGGTTCGGATCCCGGGCACGCACCGACGCACTGCCTCTCCGGCCATGCCGAGGTGGGGGTCCCACATACAGCAACTAGAAGGATATGCAGCTATGACATACAACTATCTACTGGGGCTTTGGGGAGAAAAAGGGAAAAAAAGGAGGAGGATTGGCAATAGATGTTAGCTCAGGGCCGGTCTTCCTCAGCAAAAAGAGGAGGATTGGCTGGATGTTAGCTCAGGGCTGATCTTCCTCACAAAAAAAAAGCATTAAGGGAGGGTTCTGAGAAGAATCTTCACTTTTTTTTTTTAAATATTATTTATTGATTTATTTTCCCCCCAAAGCCCCAGTAGATAGTTGTATGTCATAGCTGCACATCCTTCTAGTTGCTGTATGTGGGACGCAGCCTCAGCATGGCCGGACAATTTTGATCCTAAACTTCTTGGAACTTTCCAGGTACTTATTTTCCCTACTGTTAGGGGTGGATGTATTGGTTAATTGTGGCCTTAATTCTTTAAAAGCTAACCAAGCTCACTGACATCTGTAAATTTGCAGTGATGTATAAATTTCAATATACTTCAGAACATATCTTTTGTTTAAGAACACTTCTGGGTCTTTTGTTGAGAGGTATGTACCCAAAATTTATTTAGGTAAAGACTTGTCTCTGTGTCCCAAGCAAATCAAATGACTATTTTAGTGGGATTTAGCCTGGTTAGAGATGTACAAGGGCTTTGTCACAGAGTAGATGTTGACTAATTCTGCCATGAGCCTGCAAGTCCTACCCTAGAAACAGTTATACAAAGGGTCGAGGCATATGTTGCATTTGTTGGAATAATAGCTCAGAGCTTTGGCTAGAGCAGAACTTTGGCTAAAGGTGATGGACAATTCTGCTGTCATTACCTGCCCATGATTACCAAAGGAGAAATGCAAGCTCTGTGACTGAGTTAAGTCATCCACCTTCAGACAGGGCTGAAAGAATCATGGGCAGCCTCTAAAGATTGCCTGAATTTTGCATTTAATTGAGAATAAAAGACAGGTGAAATTCTTTGATCATTCTATTTCTTGGTGTCCTGAATTTCCACCTCATTGCAAATAAAGGAATCATAATATGGTATGGCCCAGAACGGGGAGGCATCCTTAATTACATCAGATCTTATGGCAAAGGGAAATCACCATTGGGTCATCAAGAGTAACCTCCCTCCAAAGACTAGTTTAGAATCCTGTAGTATTGCTAGGCTAGCCTCTCTTAGAGAGGTGCGTGATTAGCTGCAATGTCCAAGAAAAGGAAGTGAAAACAGACTTTCAGACTTAAAAGGAAACTTGCCTGACCAGTGGTGTGGATCCTTAGAGATGTGAGGGATCCATGAAGTGGGAGAACCCAGTTTTGAATCTTGAAATCACTTGGTGATCTGACAGGTGGTTGCATATGTGAACTGAAAAAACTTAGCAAGCAAGAATTGCAAGTTTGGGACACACACAGGGACAGAAATACCCAGGAGGGAGATGGTAAATGCTGTGTTAATAGGGCAGGTGGGATTTTGGCTATAATTTGGAAAATTGAATAAGACGTTCTTGTTTTTATCCTGAGTTTGTGGAGCAGTTCTTACTGATCAACTTATGTCAATTGATCCTCATGGCCATTGGCTATTAACTTTTTTTTTTTTTAATCCACGGACTCCTTTTCCTCCTGAATATGATTACCCATTTTAGGGTTATGTGGAAAATTATCCTAAGTATATGCACCTAAATGTAAAATCTTTTACATAGAATTTCAGGGAGTTCCAAGAAGATCTGAAACATATCCAGGGACGTGGAATTAAGACCATTTTCTCTAGGAAGCAGGCAAGATTAATGTTATTATTTGGCTCTATTAATGAAGAAATGGAAACCAGAGTGGATCAGTGACTTGTTTTAGGTCACACAGCAATCCAGTGTCAGAGCAGAACTAGAACCTAGGTTTCCTGATTCCTTGTCACCACAGCACCCCTTGGAATACAATCCGTATCTTTCCAGCAAAAGCCACCAGTAGTGTGTGCCATTGGCAGGGCATACTGTGTAATGTGTGAAGTGCTTCTGTTCCAGATTTTTGATGAGAGAGCTGAGGCTTGAGGAGGCTACATTGCATTCTGCTTAATTTCTTCATCAATAACCTTGATGGACTTGCCAGTCCTTGCAAACATTGAGAAATTAGCTTGTCTTTGAAAATTTTATTGCATTACTATGCTCCCAATCAATATGCGAATCTCTACAGTCCTCTTGCCCTTGGAGAAGGATGCATCAGAAGACATTTGTATTCTGAATGCTGCCTTGCATTTATTTTCTGGGAGAGAGGTTGAGAGCCAGGGCTTGCTGGAAGACAGGAGACACTTTCCTTGTGGTTTTTATCATGCCTGTTTGTTATGTACACCCCTATCACAGCACAACTGGTCTTTCTGTTTAAAAAGCAGCCAGGAGTGTCCTAGAGCGTGTTCGTGTAGGTGTACAGCTTGCCTTTGGTAGCCTTTTGCCTCCTGCTTTGATATCCTACCACTTTCCAGGGTACTTGCCCTCTCCCCAACACCTACCTTGCTTGCTCTCTCTCAATCAATTGCTGACTGACATTAGTGTAGATGTTAATAATGGATTACAGCTTTATGTGTTCAATTTCATGGGGGTGTTCACATGTTAATAAGGAGTTCATAGAGAGCATAAATAATGATGCTCTAATAGTGGACTGACAGGCTATGTGACAGGCAATAGAGAGATACTTCGGGATCAGGGTGTCCCCTGAATAACATCTTGTAGGAAGCCCCCTTTTCTTCCATGTGCAGGAAAGACCTTACTTGTGGTGGATATTAGGGTGGTTTGCTTGGCCCCCATTACAACCCCTTCTAGCATACAAAGGCTGGAAAGCCAGAAACTATCATTTCTACACTATCTTGGAGTTAGAGTTCCAGCTATGTTTAGGCTCCACCAACCAGATGAACTTGTGCAAAACTTTGACTTGTAACCGAGTGTCAGGGTAGTGTGCTCATTCAACAGGAGAGAGAGGTAGAGTTTCCTGATCCATCAGTTGCTGCGATAGGCCTAAGTGGTCACTCAGTCTACTGTCTTTTCCTTGGATTTTTCCAACAATTTTGGAAGCACTTAATTTTCTGCATCAAATCCCTTTCTGGTGACGCCAGCTAAAGGGGATTTCGTTGCATGCAACCAAACTCGGATAATTTCAGTAATTGGTACTAGAAATGGCTACAGGCAACAGATTTTCAGGCAATGGGAATCTGGGTTTAACTATCTGATCTAGTTGGATTTGAAGACAATGAGGACCCAGTTGCACATTTTTAAGTTGACAGCTAAATGTTTTTTATTATAAATTTAAATAGGGTAAATAAAAAAGATATACTTTCTAGCATATTGTAAATGTTGAGATTTCAAAACATAACAATCACATCACTCTTTTAAACATATCCAGTGAAATCTAGCTAGCATGGTGATTTATTACTCTCAATTATCCACTTTTAAAAGAACACAGTCTTCTTTAGCAGAAATTTTACAATGTTTACATTTTCTCCTTGAATTTGTATTTCTATTTCATATCTACTATAAATTATGTCTTAATAGAATGTGTTTTAGCTCAAACATCTTTTATTGTTAGCTGTAATATACTTCTCTGCTGAAAAATAAGTTTATAAAATGAAATTTTAATTTTTTGGTATATTCTGTGATCACAGAAGTCCTCAAGTTTTAGAATTTCCTTATGAGTTGCTATTATTACAATTATTAGTAATATGTAATTAATCAAAACAATATAAATATATTATACATTAAATAAGTAATTATTGAACATAAGTGTAAGATACTAATGGAAACATTTTTCTCTATGATATGGATGAAGCTAGTTTTCTTTTCTAGATTATGTTCACATGAATGTATATTACTTTTTACTAGAATGAGACAATTTCAACATCAATTATATTCTCATTTTTCATTTTTATATATGTAACTCCTGAAAAACTTTATTCACGTAAATAAGTAGATGGGAATGTAAAGAGTTTTGTTATAGCAATGTCATTAAGTTCTTTGAACTCCTTCCCAAAATGAAATAGTTCTTAAAATTATTTTAATGATCTTTGGAAAACTCTAATGGTCCTTCTTCAATTTTTTGAAACAAAAAAGTAGAAACCCCATAACTGCAAAAGGAAAAAAAAAAAGAAAAGAAAATTGTTGCCTACTCATCAGATTCATCCACTTTCTCAATTTCTGGGAAATATACCAAAAAGGCTTTACTAAAACTTATAAATGACCATTAATTATAGCTATTTCTCTTTCACTTAAAGAAACTGTGTTTAACCTCATAATTTGGAAAGATTTGGGAGAATAAAAAATATTCTTAATTTCAATACACTTTTATCAATACTTTTTTTGGTAAAATACTTTTAATAATGTGGTTTAAATATCTTTTAATCAAAACCTTAGTGCTGCAGGTTAACCTTATTCAATTTATGGAAAATTCCTGCCATATACTATAACTGGCAAAGGCAGTGCTCATGGTCAAATTAATAAGCCAACTCAGACCTAATTTCTGGTCAGAAATGCTCTGACTTAATTTTTCAATTCAAATAAGCATGTTATTAAGTATTCCTATGACAGCCATTTAATTCTAAATTCTATGTGTAAGATAGGAACACAGATAGGATAAAGCATGGAGCCTCACTGGGAGCTTGCCACCTGGGTGAAGTCAGATGCCTTCATCTTCAACAACTCTTACTTACAGTCTTTTTGTTTTGTTTTTATGACACTTTCCATAAAATATATTCTTTACCAAGTGTTAGGGAATACAAGTGATGAAGTTATTATGACAACTCTCCCAACTCTACAATATATGAGGGCACCTCAACACAAGCCAAATACCTGTCATAATGCCATAGTCATCCCTTAATAGAGGTAAGACAGGAAGTATCAGTCTTGATATGCCTTGGATTAAGGAGGCTTCCAGATACAACTATTTGGAATTGTACCTTTGATGAATGCCCTGGAAATTTCTAGATCTTGGGTCAACGCACCATACATGAATGAAATGTTATAATTTTCTTTCGAAAAGTAGTTGAAGATCAGTTTTGAAAGGGAAGGTAGAAATGGAAAACCAGCATGACACTCCAAGCTCAGGTAGATTCATTTTAGGAAAGTACATATGGGAAATAAGAAACTAGAAATTGATTTCCTTAAAACTAAAGTGGTAGACATACTCTGGTTTTAAAAATACTGAGACAGAGGGGATTCTGTTGTCTGCGCATGGAATCTGACCTATGGAAATCATTCAGAAACTTTACTTGCAATACTGTAGACACTGCTGGGGCATTTTCATAGGACATGGATGATTGATCAGGGTATAAACAAGGAAGGAGAGACTATCTGCTGCTCTGTTCTTACCCTCCAGTCTGAACACTTTGCATCTTGGCAGTTCCTTCATACGCCTGTTGTCTCCATCTCAGACACCCTAGAGGCTAACTGTCTTATGAACATCATACTGATCCTGCTGGGGTGACCTAACATTCTCTTCTGTACTCAGGTAGCTCTGCTGCTGACTCTGATCCTTGCAAGTATATAATAGATGCTAAATAAATATTTAGAATCAGAGAATGTCAAAACTGAATGAAACTTGAGCCATTATCAAATCTAATGATCTTGGTGTGCAGATGAGGAAACTGAAGTGCTCAACAGGGAAGTAACTTGTCAGAGGTGACAACACTTGTTGAAGTGGGTTGACCTACCATGACTGCTTGGACTCAATGTCTCTAACATTTTACTTTTGAAAGTTTCCAAAACTAAGAGTGTATCTGCAAAATAGCAAATATACCAACTATGGATAAATATCTTGTTTTGATATTCTCTCTTCAGGATAATGAGGCCCCTTGTCCAGAAATTATAGCCATGTGATTCTTAGCTCCAGCACAGTTCAGGGAAAAATGTAGGGACAGTACTGGTGTAATATAAAAGGAGGAGTAATTAGGATCAGAGACTGGGTAGATATGGCCCTCTACAATGCCTGGCTCCAAATAGGAGAGAAAAATATTGAGTTGAATCCACAGTTAACAGGGCTCCTACTTGGTGCAACAGATGTGTTCCAGAAACTTTGCATATTGGGTTTTAGGAACCATAATCCTTTCAATAAGAGTTGGCACTAGTCATTTAGAAAAATGATGCAATGGACCATTTTTCAAAGTGAAAGACTGCAGATGCTGCTCAGCGGTGGACGAAGTTGGACCCAGGGAAAAGTAAACATGTACAGGGCCAGATAGTGGAGGTGGGAGGTGACGGAGCAGTGTGGGCAAGGAATTCATTCATATATGGAAATGAGAAGTCTGGGCAGAACGGGGTGTGTAAGCCCATCGCAGAGCATAGCCCTCAGTAGGAAGACAGTCATGTTCGGGTAGGTCTTTCAGCAGAGTCCAGCAGCGTTCAAATGCAGAATGGCATTGGGCTGAAGGGCAAAAGCAGGCAGATCTCAAGATCTGCAGGAACTGGAATAGTAGCAGGTTACTAATGTAGAGACTCCATTCAAATAATAAAAGTAAGGCCCTGTTACAGAAAGAAGATAAGCCATTGTTATGAAGGCAGCGTGGCAAAGTGGTCAGGGTGCTGGCTGTGTAGTCAGAAGATCTAGGTCTGAATGTCACTCTACTAATGACTGACCAGCAATGTAACTGGATGGCTTGATGGCAAAAAAAAAAAAAAAAAAAAAAAAAAAAAAGGCCTCAATTCTCCACCCCTCCTATATTCTCACCCTTTGCAATGTATCTGTGTAGCTCTTCCCATCAAGAGAAGGAATCTATTTTTCTACCCCTTGAATCTGGGCTGGCTTGTGACATGCTGGTGGCAAAAGAATGGGGCAGAATCATGATGTTGTACCCGCTCTAGCCCAGAGCTCAAGAGGTCTTGCATACTTTAGCTCTTCTCTTCGAGTCCTACCTAGCTGCCAAGTGAACAAGCTTGAGCTGGCCTACAGGAGCAGAGATGAGTCAGTGCAATTGTCCCACCAGAAGCCCCAGCCATGTGAAAGAGCCCAATCAAGACCAGAAAGTCTGATGTGCAGCTGACTACAGGTGCTGGAGAGATCTCATCCAAGACCAGAACCATCCAGCTGAGCCCAGCCTAAATTGTTGATCCATAGAACCATGAGCCAAGTAAATAGTTATTGTTTTAATCCACTAGGTTTGGAATGGTTTGTCATACAGGAATAGATAACTAATACAGTGATCCTGGGAAAGTTAACTAGCCACTTTGTACCTCACTTTCCCCTACATAACATAGATGATAATAGTGCCTGCCTCATAGAGTTATCGTGACGATCTAGTGAGTTAGTACCTAAAAGTATTTAAAATGCCACTTGGTGGGGCTGGCCTGGTGGTGTAGTGGTTAAGTTCACATGCTCCACTTCGGTGGCCCGGGGTTTGATGGTTAGAATCCTGGGTGCGGACATATGCCCCGCTCATCAAGCCATATGTGGTGGCATCCCACATACAAAACAGAGGAAGATGGGCACAGATGTTACCTCTGGGCTAATCTTCCTCACCAAAACAAACAAACAAACAAACAAATAAATAAATAAATAAATGAAATAAAATGCCACCTGGTAACTGCTAAGTGCTTATTATTATCATAATTATTACTAGAATTGAAGCATGAGGAGAGTTGCAGGATATGGTGTGGGCACACAAGTGGATCCTTAAAATCCTCCCAAATGCGTTATTCCAAGAGCCAGCAGGGAAATGGCTTAGTAAATGCATCTACGGGGAACAGGCTAGGTAGGAAGCCAGCCTGGTTTTGTAATGAGTAACTATCCCCTTGTATATAAAGTTTGCAAATCTGGGTTTCTGCATTTCAAGTTTTCTGAAAACTGGGCTTGTCTGTACTAACTATTGCTCTATGTTCTCAATATAGAAGCTAGATGAAGCTGTTCTTTTGTAAGGATTTTAGGAACTCCAGCCCTCTATAAGGCAGTAAAAACCTATTTCAAAAAAGAATCTGAAGGTTGTTTAGGTACTAATTGTACTTGAACTATTTTTAATAAACCATTTTTGTTCAGCTTATAATTTTCCATCTGCCGAGAGCTCTACACAGGTAAAATGAAGTACAATTAATCTTACCAGGCTAAAATATCCATCTAGCACTGAATGGATTTTAATCCAAAGCAAGAAATCAATTGTCATAGCCTGGTAATTACCAAGCCGGGATGGGATTTCATAAAAATTGCTGTTGGATGTATCATGCATGACTCCATCCAATTTTAAAATTCTTCTTGGACTTAGCCTCTGATTTATGGGTCAACTGTAAAAGCCTGCAACAGAATTTGGTGCCAACCCTTGTTGAAGTGACATCTCACCCTCCATTTAAGTAATTAATGGAAGTCTCTACAGCTCAGGTCTGGTTAGGCTTCTTTGTCATCAATTGTTTCCAGGGATAGAAATGAAATTCTTGATTGGGGAACTTGAAGCAGACCCAGCAACCTCAACTTTCTGATTGTGGGGCACAATTTTTAAAGCTTCAGTCACTTGAACTTGACAAATAAGATTCATGTCAAGCACTACAGGGATGTTGAGGTCAGCTAGGCAGCCAAGATCAGAAGAGTGGCAATAGATCCGGAAGAATCACGATGTAGTTCCTGACAACTGGATTTCTGCATGCACTGGTTTATTTTTCTTGAGCATCTTCTTATGGGGACATGTTGTATCCTTCCCATTTAGATGAAGCAAACTCTAACGGTGGGGTCTACAACTTTCTCTTAGACCAGTTATTCTGAAACTTTTAGTGGTTCTAAAACTTGTATTGTGCAAAAGATTCCCTAAGATGTTTTCCAAAAGTGCATATTACTGGCTGTATGTTTGATTTGGGAGGTTTGGGGTGGGGATCTAGAATTGAAATTTTTAACTGGTTCCCCAGGTGATTCCGATGCAGGTAGTACAAGGACAACTATTTGAAGACATCGCCGCAGGCATGGATTCCTTAAGGTTCTGTGTTTGTAAAAGTAGAGGAGGATGAGACTGTTATCTGTGCTTCCAAGGCCCACAGATTAACCACAGCAATGCCCTGTACATAGTTTTATCTAGTATAAGTGACTCATTATTCCTCACTGATGCTAGAGTTGAAACACAACCAGATGGAATTTAGGTAGCCAATCATTGATGCCATAGAAAGCCGGGGGTGTGTTAGTGCACAGATAAATGTTGGTTCTGTGAGAAGAATAATAAAACTGATAAACCCTAGCAAGAATAATCAAGAAAAAAAGAGAGATGACACAAATACCAATATTAGGGATGTAAAAAGTATACCGCTACAGATCTATCAGACATCACATATTAATCATGCCTTTTTATTTTCTGTATTTTCTGATATTTTGACATCTGGGGCCTTGCTGATTCTGGAAAGACTGCCCCTCTCAGGGCTGTCCAATTCCTAGAGATAGTGAAAGACTCACCTGCAAGTTTGCCTTTCATATATAAACTGATCAATCCAAAGCCCATACCCCCAACACCTCCTTTATCAAGCTTTCCCATGCCAAGTCATTGTTTTCCTGCTCTAGTCATCCCAGGGCTATCAGACAACTAGAGTCAGCCTCTACACTGTGGAGCCCACTGAAATTATTAAGACTAGCCAATCCTGATCCTGTTTAGCCTGCTAACCCTGCTTTACCCATTCCTTCCTGTGAAAAGCACAATAAAGTTTCTTGTCTTCATTTTCCACTCCCACCTTCTGCCTCTTGACTCACCCTGATGCTTCTTCGCGTGGCCCTGCATGATGTGCTATGCCTCCTGCTTCCAGGGATCTGTGAATAAAACCTTCTACCTTCACAACAGTCATTTCCATGTCTGTATGTCTTATTATACCTGATTAAAACAAATCCCAAGTACATTTTGCAATGCATCAAAAAGATAATAAGACAATACCATGAACAACTTTATGCTAGTAACCTTGAAAATTGAGAATGAAAGGACAAATTCTGAGAAAAACACAATTTATGAACACAAGAAAAAATAAGACAATCTCAACATGAATTTAAAGAAGTGGAATGTGTAACTAAAAAAATGTTTCCTGGGGCCGGCCCAGTGGTGCAAGTGGTTAAGTGCGCGTGCTCTGTTGCAGCAGCCCGGGGTTTGCTGGTTCGGATCCCGGGCGTGCACCGACGCACTGCTTGTCAAGCCATGCTGTGGCAGCGTCCCATATAAAGTAGAGGAAGATGGGAACGGATGTTAGCCCAGGGCCAATCTTCCTCAGCAAAAAGAGGAGGATTGGCATCAGATGTTAGCACAGGGCTGATCTTCCTCACAAAATAAAAAAAAAAAGGTTACCATAAAAAAACTCCACACCCAGATGGCTTCACACTTGAATTCTTCCAATTTATTTTTTAACTTAAAAAAAATTTTAAACAGATCTATAGCATCACAGTTCAAGACATGACTTTTATTTAATTTTTCGTAACCATCATTTGAATATTATATCTATGAAAATAAAGCATTGAAGAAAAATTGTATTGTAAATTAATAATTAGTGAAAATAATACATTGTTGACTTCATATTTTGTTATAACAGAGAAGAACAATCGTTTAACTAAAGTTAAAAATTTTACACAGATTTAGATGAATTTTCCACTCTTCATTGGATTAGTAAAATATATTCTCAATGTCCATATAAGAAAATATCTTCACTAAGCCCATAGGTTAATTTTTAAGTAAAAGGAAATACTTTGTTTAAATACATTAATGACTATGCATTTCATTTTAAAAGCTCATTTGATTTTTTATAGACTTTATTTTTTTAGAGCAGTTTTAGATTCATAGTGAAATTGACTGGAAAGTACAGACCTCCTATATATCCCTACTCCAACACACACATAGCCTCCCCCATCATCAACATCCCACACCAGAGTGGTACATTTGTTACAATTGTTAAACCTACACCGACACATCATTATCGCTCAAAGTTCATAGTTTATCTTAGGATTCACTCTTGATGTTGTACATTCTATGAGTTTTGACAGATACATCATGACATGTATTCACCATTTTAGCATCATACAGAATAGTTTCTCTGCCCTAAAAATTCTCTGTGCTCTGCCTATTCATCCCTTTCTCCCTTCTACCCCCTGGCAACCACTGGCCTTTTTATAGTCTCCATATTTTTGCCTTTTCCAGAATGTCATCTAGTTGGAATCACACAGTATGTAGCCTTTTCGGATTGGTTTCTTTCACTTGGTCATATGCATTTAAGATTTCTCCATGTCTTTTTGTGGCTTAATAGCTCATTTCTTTTTAGAACTGAACAATATTCCATTGTCTGGATGTACCACAGTTTATCCATTCACCTGCTGAAGGACATCTTTGTTGCTTCCAAGTTTTGGCAATTATGGATAAAGCTGCTATAAACATCTGTGTGCAGGTTTTTGTGTGGACATAAGTTTTAACTCATTTGGGTAAATACCAAAGAGAGCAATTGCTGGATCGTATGGTAAGAGTATGTTTAGTTTTGTAAGAAGCTGTCAAACTGTTTTCCAAAGTGGCTGTACCATTTTGCATTCCCACCAGCAACGAATGAGAGTTCCTGTTGTTCCACATCCTTGTCAACATTTGATGTTGTCAGTGCTTTGGATTTTAACCATTCTAATAGGTGTGTGGTGGTATCTCACTGTTGTTTTAATTTGCATTTCCCTAAAGACATATGATGTTGAAATGCTCATTTAATTTTAGTTTTGTTCAGTTTCTGAATTCTTGCTAAAAATTCTGTCATGTAATCTCACTATCAAATTCTAGTACTGTTAAAAGCCTTATGATCGCAACTGTCTTGGGTTAGCCATGTAAGTGCTTCTAATTGAAAGAAATTCTAATTTATATAATTATCAAATGACTATGGGTTTATTCAAATGTTGATATTAAAATACTAATTTGTATATATACATATTGCATGAGCTATATATATATTGTGATACATGTCCATGTAATAACATTTTAAAGCAATACTCATGTTTATGTCTTAATTGCCACTTAATATAATTGTTTATAAAATAAAATTTTAATTTAAAAATAGTTTTAGACTTACAGAAAATCTGCAATGATAGTACAGTATACCTTGCACCCCATTTCCCCTATTGTTAACATCTTACGTTAGTATCTGATACATTATTATTAACTAAAGTTCATTTTATTCTTATTGCCTCAGTTTGTACCTAACGAGTTTTTTTCTTTTGCTCCAGAGTCTCACCCAGAGTGCCATATTAGGATCCTCTAAACTGTGACGGTTTCTCAGATTTTCCTGGGTTTTGATGACCTTGACAGTTTTGAGGAGCACTTGTGAAGTATTTTGTAGAATGTACCTGAGTTGGAATTTGTTTTGTGTTTTTCTCCTGATTATATTGGGGTTATGGGCTTTTGGGAGGAAGACCACAGAGGGAAAGTGCCATTCTCATCACGTCATATCAAGAGTTCATGCTGTCAACATGATATTGATACTGGCCCTGATCTCAGTTCCCCTACATTACACGCAGCATACATGGAGTTAAAACCAAAAGCACTCATCCTCTTTCCCTGCTTCTCTAAGTTACATTCATATGTAAATATTGGTTTTTTAAACCTTTGCATCCCTGAACTTCACAAGGCAGATAGAAATTACAAATTGTTAAAAGCCCAGGTGGCCTCAAGCTGGGCTCACGCTGAAGTTTTGGCTAATTACCAGTTCTTGAGGTTTGTTACAGAGAAACTGATATCAAGAAGCTAAAGCTTCTCAGATCTCAACTCCTTGGCTTCCTGGCACCACAATCCACCCTCCACCATGGAGACAGAGACGTTGAAGGACACCCACCTGCAATTCCCTTATCTCGCCATCCTCCTCCCTGCCAGCAGCCTCACAAGGCCAAACACAGGCTGATGGGGAAGCGCCGGCCATCAAGGCCACAGGCTCCCCCTCCCTACAAACAGCTGCGTTCTTCACCACCTTTAAAACCCCTTGCCTCCCATCTTTTGGGGAGATGGGACAAATTTGAGAGCTCTCGTCTGCCGGCTGACGTCACCTGAAATAAAAACTCTTTCCTTGCCATAAGCCTGGCATTCTAGTTTTATCTGGCCCCTCTTGTGTGGCAGGTAAAGAACCTGGGTATGTATCCGGTAACAATATCACTGAAGACGTGAAGCTTATGCATGTGGCTGGGGTAGTGTTTGTCAGGTTCCTCCACTGTAAAGTTACTCTTCTTTCCCCATTTTTGTACTCTACTTTTTGGAAGGAAGTCACTGTGAAGCCCACATTTTTAAGGGGTGGGAAGTTATGCTCCATCTCCTCGAAGAAGGAGTATAAATTATTTGGAATTCTTCTCTCCCATTTATTTATTCAGCCATTTATTTATATCAGTATGGTGTCATGGATATTTATTTCATACTTTGGGTTATAGTCCAATACTACCTTATTTATTTTGTTGCTCAAATTTTTCCAGCTTTCTACAAATTTTTAAGGAAGAAATAACACTATTCTTATACAAACTCTTCCAGAGAATTGGACAAAAGGGAACACTTCCTAAATTATTTTATGAGAACAGACTAGCCTTTATACCAAATATGACAAAGACACTATGAAAAAGAGAGAGAGAAAAAAAGTGCACAGTCCATCTTATGAACATAGAAGCCAGCTTTAGATGGTACCCATACACATCAGGGTGTAATTTCAGGGGTTTCAGATAATATAGGCTGGATCCACCTGGCCTACGTTATTTAGTGGATCCAACAGTCCTCAAAATTTTTGTATCACTTTAGGAGGTTATGTAGAGCCTTTGTCAAGTTCCAATATGAAAATTGCAGACCCACAGAATTTTGGTCTATGAATTTTGGAGAATTTTGCAGATCATAGAATTTTGGAGCAAGGCAATTAGACCTCCAGTAAGTGACAGTTTTCCTCTAAGTAACAGCTTGGGCTTGATATTGGGCTCCAGTTGATAAGGAACATCTGATCATGGGAGACCAGATGACCTTGAGTTCTGAACAGCCCATCATGTCTGGGTGCTGTTTTATCCAATTCACTACAAAGCAAGGCATTTGCTGGGTGTTCTGTCATCAAGGGGAAAGCAAGACCAGGCCTCAGTAGGTCCTGAATGTGCTGGTTAGTTTCAGGAATTGATGGCTCAGAACCCCTCTCAGCATCCCTATTCCTGCCACTCTGCTGCCCTCCCTCAATCTGCACCTGGACACATGGGAAGTGCCTTATGATTGTTTAACTAGGGAGGAAGAAATTGCCTTATTTACAGATGACTGTGCACAATATATCACAGATTACTGTAGTATTAGAGCCTCACTCAGAGGTGGTCTTGGAGGATAATAAAAAATGAGAAATTTTTCTGGGGCCAGAACTTTGATGATTCTAGATTATTTCCTACGTTTCCTGGAAGGAGAGATGGACTGACATAAGGACCTACACTGAAAAATAAGCAGCAGTTAATTTTTTGGCTGAAGATTAGGGATTAGATTAGGGAGAATGATTGGAACATGAATGACAAGGAGGTTCAGGAAGTACATGTGGATCCAAAATGTGAGAATATTTCTATCCCATATAAATTTTATCAGAAATTCCTCACTTCAGAAGAGTACTTTAATAACCAAACAAGGATGTCAGTAATCCACCTTCCCCAGCCACCTGGGGGTGTTACTCACCTTGCAAAGCCAGGGAAGCTACAGTGGAAGGAACTTTCCCTCATCACCACTGCTGAGAGTCCAAAGTGGCAGCAAAACAATCATCCTCAAGACCTTCCTGTGTGGCCATACCAATACTTGGTAGCTAGTCAGTTACATTGGACCCATTCCATCACAGAAGATGCAGTGATTTTTCATTAGCAAACTAGACACTCTTGGGATTGGATTTTTTGTTCCTGTTAGACTCACCACACATGGACTTATTGAGGGCCTTATCCACCATTTTGGTATCTATTCCATACATCACTTCCTCTAACAAGGAACTCACTTCTGAGTGCAAAATGGAGGGCAATGGGCTGACAGGATACACTGGTCTTATCATGTTCCCCATAACCCAGAAGCACCTGACCTCATAAAATGGTGGAATGGCCTGTTAAAGATGCAGAAAAAAGAAGGACCTCTGAAGGACTAGAGCCTTTCAGGAATGAAGGTTTGGACACTCCACCTGAAAGGAATCCTACTGACTGAGAAACTGAACAAAGGCAAAGCAAACATCAAATGGACAGGGGAAGAGAAAACTCACAAATAATAGCTATGGCTGAGTGAAAAGTTGCAGAAACAAGGGACCTTTGGTCATGGCTAAATTGACCTCTTGGTCTATAGGTAGCAAAGTTTTGAGAAGGCGTTGTGACAGATCTAGAAGATGAATGAAAAATAACCAATGACTTAGAAGCCTGAGACAAGAATTGTGTGAAAATCATTTATTTGGGAGATGACCCCAGGAAGCACCAGTAGGAGAACGGGAAAGTGAGATTGAGGAAAGGAAGGCAGGCAACACAGGGTACAGTACCACACATCTTACTAGTGTGAGCAACTGGAGCTTAATCCCAAAGGATTAAGAAAACGGAAAGACTGTAGAATATGCTCCTAAGAGTTAGTCCAATAACTCTCAGAGGGATGAGGAAACTTGGATATGTATCTACCAATCCCTTTAGTCATTGGTTGAGAGCTGCTCCCAAAGAAGTGATAACCCTCTGGCACTTCCTGCCTGCCCCAAGAGTGGTTAGAGAGGTCTCCAGTGGCCAGAGAAAGCCCACAGGCAAAGAGTTGCAGGTGCTGGCAATTGGAAGTCAGGGCCAGCATGCACTGAAATGATATCTGCCAAAGAGATATGAGGTACACCTAGAGATCCTATACTTGGAGAATAAGGGCCCTAATACTTTGCTGGCTAGTGCAATAGCTGGCTGAGACTTTCAGGAAGGAGTGCATGTGGCATGATTGTGTGATGTTGGATGGAAGTATTTGTGAAATTCTGCAGATGGGAATATGGGCAAATGGACAGCAAGGAGAACCAATGTAGTGGACATCTGTGGTTTCCATCTACCCAGCATCTCTTTCTTTGGGAGAACTGCCCCACAAACATTCTGTTCTGGTAGAGCAGCTCATCAGAGGATAACCCCCACCCCTGCTGCACTGACTACAGGAGTGAGCACATGCCCAAGCTAGGCCTATCAAATTCTGTCTCTTGGGAACATCTCTCCGAGTGGGAATGCACAGGGATGGCTCTGAGTTATATGAAGGCAATGCTGTAATGACTAAGTCTGTGAATTTCTATCTATGAGATCCCTGGAGCTGTGGTGGTTGTCTACTTCCAGAGGCTGGTTTGCTCAGCTCTTCCTTCAGTTCTGTGAACTGCAAAGCATCCTTCCAATACACCCCTCTTTGGCTTAATTTAGAGTCAGTTTGGGTAACTTACCTCCAAACAACCTGAACTCATGTAAAAGTTCAAAGTTCCTGGAGTGCCAAAACCAAAATTGTCTGAAGAGAAATTATATGAGCTCTCTTTTAAATAATTTTAGGTCTATTTTCCCCAGATTATATTAATCTTTGAAGAAAAAGGGAAGTTAAGGCTAATAGAAAATTAAAGCTAAGTATCTGCCTCTTTCAAGTTCAACAGGAAAGACATTCGTTAAAGAACTGAAAGACCAAAATATTGGCATGGAACAAACGATTGATACAAATTGATTAAGCTTCAAAGTGCTGAAGGCTTCAGAAGATGGAAAGTGACATGCTAAAAGAGCGAGAAACCAGGCAGGGTTATTTGTCATCAATCTTTCTGAATCACTCTTAGGAGGAATTCACATCCTTCTCCAATGAGAAGCCACTTCAGAAGTCTTTGAGGATGCCCAATGGTTGCCTGGGGGCTGAGGGGAGGAGGGGGCGGTGGGAGGAAAATGATGCCATGTAACCTGGTCAGGACGGAGAGTGAATTGCCCGTTGCCTCACTTGTCAACTGGGAATTTCTTTGTATGATGGAGAGGAAATTTGGTAGCAGCTGACTTGGCTACTGTGGTGGGCTTTTGGATAATAATGAGCTGTTGTGAATAAATGCCAAGGAATGTTAAATGCCCATGATAAACCAATCCACACTTATTTATGGGCAGTGGCTAATGGGAGGGTCAGACCGGATTAAAGGCTTTAAGATGGGGTTGACTTAGAGTTCTACTATTGTACAAATTTGTAAATATCTTCTCAATTCAATTGCAAGATTTTTAAGAGAGGGCTTTTAAATTCATAATTAATATCTGACTTAATTTGGGTTCCCCCCGAAGCAGAGCCTAAGACAATAATTTGAGTGCAGTTAGTTTGGGAGATGACCCCGGGAAGCACTGATAGAGGAGTGAGGAAGTGAGATGGAGAAGCAGAGGCAGCTAATAAAGAATGAGTTATTGACCAAATTAGTTCTTCTATCTGCTGCATTTTTTGCCTTCCTTTCACATTATTGATTGCTCTGCAAATCTTTGGTTATTCTTGTCTGCACGCTCGTCTTTATGTGTGAGAACCCTGTCCACCTGCCTATTCAAACTGACTGTCATTAGTAATTGAGGTGAATGGGTAGGACGGGCTGTCCAGAAGGTGAGCCATAACTTTTCTTCTGGGTTAGCATCCCAGTGTCCCGTGTCTTTGGTCCCAGATCCAGTACTTACTGTTCTAACTTGTGGATAAAAGTCATTGTTGTCCAATGCTTGGCATGTGGAGAAGGGGGAGGCATTGAAGAGTCTAGCTAACCACCCTAAGAGAACTTTTAAGTCATTCTTCAGCATCTTAACCTGTTGACTCTGGGCTTTGTGCTCCCATAAGCTCTTGCCTCGATGGCAACCTTAATCTATTCATGCCTTGAGCTGTGGTTTCTTCATGTCCGAGTCTCTTTATATCTCAAGCTGTCTGCTTCCTACATTTCTGACATTCCTTAAATTATACAGCTTTTTAATTTCCCCCATATCATTCACGAGTCTTTTTTTCTTAAAGATAGTCTCTTAAATCATTTCTTAGAATTTTTGAGCAGAAAGGAGGGTATCTGTGTGAACGTAGTGCACCATCTTGATCCAATCTCCACAATTAATTTGCAAGCAGCTTGATCTCTCTCTTCTGCCTCTTTTCTTTTCTGTAAATTTCCTGTCCAACGCTGTCCCCTCTCCCCAGAGCTGTGTAACAAAGCTAGACTTTGGGGTTTGGTAGACTTGGATTCTAATCCCAGCCCTGCTACTTCCAAACTGTTCAATTAAAACAAATAACAGCTTTATTGAGATATAATTTACATATCACAAAATTCACCATTTTAAAGTGTACAATTCAATGTTTTTTTAGTATATCCATAGAGCTGTGCAGCCTTCACCGCTAATTTTAGAACTTTTTCATCACCACAAAAAGAAACCCTGTACCCATTAGCAGTCACTCCCCATTCTCTCCTACCTCCTGGAAATCACTAATCTACTTTCTGTTGTTGTGGATTTGTCTACAGAATGGGAGAAAATATTGGCAAATCATATATATGATAAAGGATATGTATCCAGAATATAAAAAGAATGCTTAAACTCAGCAATAAAAAGACAACCCAATTAAAAAATGGGCAAAGGATTTGAATAGACATTTCTCCAAAGAAGACATACAAATGACAAATATGCACATGAAAAGATGCTCTATGTCATTAGTCATTAAGAAAATGCAAATCAAAATCACAGTGTGGTACCACTTCATACCCGCTAGGATGGCCATTATAAATAAAAATAGACAATAACAAGTGTTGGTAAGGATGTGGAGAATTTGGAAGCTTTATACATTGCTGGTGAGATTATAAAATGGTGCAGCCACTTTGGAAAAGAGTTTGAAAGTTCCTCAAAATTAAACATAGAGTTATCATACTGCCCTGCAATTCCACTCCTAGATACATGCTCAAGAAAAATAAAAACATATGTCCACACAAAAACATGTACACAAATGTTTATAGCAGAATTATTCATAATAGTGAAAAGTGGAAACAACCCAAATGTTCATCAGCTGATGAAGGGATTAAAAAAAGGGGTATATCCATACAATGGAGTATTTTTTGGCAGTAGAAGAAATGAAGTACTGATACATGCTACAACGTTGAAAACGTGCTAAGTTAAAGAAGCCAGATACAAAAGATCTCACATTATATGATTGCAAGTTGTTTGGTTTGGGGATGCTAACTTTCTTTGTCTGTAAAATGGGAATTATAACACTTACCTCAAAGGGTTATTATAATGTTAGCAAATGTATGCAAAGTGCCTGGCATAGGAAAAAACATGTGAGTGGAGGCAATGATAATGTTGCTGTCATCATCTGACACAGGGCTCGATAGAGCAGATGCTTCAAAAAGACATTTTGACAGCTTGATTTTCAGCCCCAAGGAATTCCACGGTTGGCTAAAATTCTGGGACACATCTGAACCAAAACTTTGAGTCTAGCCACTGTTGGGCAGGCAGAGAAACACTTTCTAATTTCCTGATCCTAGTGCCCTGCTTGAACTGCCCTCTGATGAGATGCCACACATCCTCCCCCACAGAGTGACAGCCGCCACCAACCTGACTTACAAAAACATTCTTTGAGCAATGAAAAAGTTACATAATGTTCCAGGAAGATTTAAACCTGGTCTCCTGGAAAACTCAGTGTTGAGCTTCTTTCTTCCTCTGACATTTCGTTCTATGGACTCTTTCTACCCTTTTACCTAAATTTAAACAGCACAGTTTTATAGAGCAATTGGCCTGTGGAAGACCTCTCAGGGGAACGGTTTGTAAGCCAAGGCAGCAGAGCCCTGCTTGCCCTGGTAACTTAATCCCTGAAAGACAATATCCCTAAAAGACAGCCTAGTCTTGCTTTTCTCTGGGTCTGGTTGGAGCAGATACTTTACAGGCTTTCTGCATTAACACGTGCCTCTTGGCACAGTAAATATCCATCCAAAAATGTACACAGCACTCCGGGACCTCTGGCGGCATGCAGAGAGTTAGGTTTTCACAATCAACAAAGATCCAGGGCACTTAAAAATGGCTATTCTCCAATTTGAAAGAAAAAAAAAAAGAAGACAGAAAGGTCCTCCTAAGGAAAAGAATCCTCTTCTCCAAAGTTAAACTGGAGTTATGAGAACTTAAACTAAAGAGAATGAGATGCTGGAAAGTGCCAGGAGCTCCAGGTCTGAGTCAACTCTGAGCCTGCCTCACTGTGTGATCTTGAATAAATCCCTTCACACTCTGACCTCGCTTCCTTACTAATAAAATGAAGGATTTCATTTTTGTTGTCTTCAAGCCCCTTCTGTTTCCAACTTCTATGTTGTTTTACACTGTGATTCAGAAACGTGTAATAATGACCTCTTCCAAGAGTAGACCATAGTTGTAAAAGCAAGTTGATATCATATCCTTAATTTTATTTGATTGTAGCTCCAAATTTCTGATGCCATCAGGGTTTGGATATTTTATCATTTGAGAGACAAGAAAGACACTGAGAAGTGAAGGGATTTCCCAAGGTCACAACTAGTAACTGGAAGAACGGTGACCAGATGGCCGGTTGGTCCAGCCAATTCTAAGACACAAATAATGAATAGTCAAGTTGCTATTTGCTTCTTGAATTTATGAGTTCCGTTTTTGCTCATTCACTCATTCTCTCACTCACTGAGCCCTTCCCTCAAGATATCACAGCGGAGAAGGAGAAGCTTCCTCATGAAGAGAGAATTACTGAGCGCTGACATTGTGAGTTAAGCCCAGGACGAGGTGTGCATGGGATACTGAGGGAGCACAGAGCGGGAGGGCAGAGAGCATTGGTTTTTGAGGAAGGCCCTTCTGAAGGAAGAGATGTCTGAGTTGAAATTTGCAGAGAAGAGGGTGGAGCGAGCAGAGAGCTTGCGTTGTAGTTAAAGAGCACAACACTAGCCAAAGTCCAGATTCAGTAAGCAGCTTGGCATCTATGGCAGCTGAGGGAGAGCAGGGGCAAGGAGTGGTGGGAGTAGGGTTGGAGGCCAGATCCTGGAGATTCTGGTGTGCCCTGCTTGGCAGCCATGACTTTGTCCTGAAGTCAATGGGCGGGGAGTGGGGATTACGATCTGGGAAGCAGTGATGAGCATTATGGAGGAGAGAGGGAGGGGGTATGGTCAGGTTTATACAGGGTGTCCCCAAAATCTCGATGGAGTTTTAAACTTTAAAAACGTGAGAAGTATAAATGTTACAAACTTTCAAAAAACATCATTTGAAAGCTTACTTAAATTTCTTTTGTTGTTCTTTTGTTTTTTGTTTTGTTTTTTTGTAAATGTCCTTTATCAAGTTGAAGAAACTCTTTTCTATTCCGAGTTTCCTGAGAGTTTACATCAGGAATGCATTTTGAATTTTGCCCAATGTTTTTCTGCATCAATTTATATGATAATGTAGTTTTTCTTTTTAGACTGTTAATATTATGGATTACTTTGATTGATTTTCAAATATTGAACCAGCTTTAATTCTCAGAATAAATCTCATTGTTCATGGTGCGTTATTCTTTAAATCTATTGCTGAATTCAATTTGCTAATATTTTGCTGAGGGTTTTGTGCCTATGTTAATGAAGCATATTGGTCTATAGTTTTTTTCTTGGACTATCTTTGTCTGGTTTTGGTATCAGAAAAGTGCTGGCCTCATAAGATGAAATGGAAAGTGTTTTCTCCTTTTCTATTTTCTGGGAAAACATTGTGGAGAATTGGTGTATTTCCTCTTTAAATATTTGATAGAATTTGCCAGTGAAACCATGTAGGCATTAAGATTTTTTAAAGAAGAATTTTAACTACAAATTTAATATCTGTAGGATTATTCAAATTATCTATTTCATTTTGGCTGAGTTTTGGTAGTTTGTGTTTTTCAAGGAATTGGTCCATTATATCTTAGTTGTTGAATTAATGTGCATAGAATCGTTAGTAGTGTTTCCTTATCCTTTTAACATCTCTGTGATCTAAAGCCATAGCCTCTTTTTCACATTTCTGATATTGGTAATTCGTCTCTCTTTTTTTCTTTGTTAATTTTGATAGAAGTTTATCAGTATTATCAATCTCTTTAGAGAACCAACTTTTGGTTTCATTGATTTTTCTCTATTGTTTTTATTTTCCATTTCATTGATTCCTGCTCTTATCTTTATTACTTTCCCCCTTCTGCTTGCTTTGAGTTTACTTTGCTCTTCTTTCTAGTTTCTTAGAATAGAAGTTTAGATGATTGATTTCAGACCTTTACTCCTTTCTGATATAAACATTTTAATGCTATAAATTTGCCCCTAAGCACTGCTGTAGCTACATCCTTCAGATTTTTATGTGTTGTATTTTCACTTTTTGTTCAGTTCAAAATGTTTTTTAGTCTCCCTTGAGACTTTTTTTTTTTGACCCATGGGTTATTTAGTATTATGTTGCTTAATTTTTAAGTATCTGGAGAATTTCATGTTACCTTCCTGTTATTGATTTCTAGTCTAATTCCATCATAGTAAGAGAACACGCTTTGTATGATTTCAATTCTATGAAATTTGTTAAGGTCATTTTATGTTAAGGTTTATTTTATGATATGGTTTATCTTGGTGCACCTGAATATTTCACATATACCTGAAAATAGTTTGTATTCTGCTATTGTTGGGTGGAGTATTCTATACATTAGATCCATTTGGTTGATAGTGTTGTTCAGTTCTTCTATGTTCTTTCTGATTTTCTGCCTGCTAGTTTTCTAGATTACTGAGAGAGGAGTGTTGAAGTCTTCAAGCATAATTGTGGAATTTTCTACTTTTCCTTTCTGTTCTATCAGTTTTTGCTTCATGTAACTTGAAGCTCATGCATATACATTTAGGATTATATTTTCTTGGTGAGTTGACCCTTTTTTTATCCTTGGTATTTTTTTTTTTTTTTTTTTTGCCCTGAAGTCTACTTTGGTGTGAATACAGCCAACTTTCTTTGTTTCTGTTTTTTTACTTTTTTAAAAATTGAGATATCATTAACACATTATATTAGTTTCAGGGTACGAAATAATGATTTGATATTTGTATATATTGCAAAATGATCACCACAATAAGTCTAATTAATATCTTTCACCACACATAGCTACAAATTTTTTTTCTTGTGATGAGAACTTTTAAGATTTACTCTCCTAGCAACTTTAAAATATACAATATAGTATTATTAACTATAGTCACCATGCTGTACGTTATATTCCCAGGACTTATTTATTGTTATAACTGGAAATTTGTACCTTTGACCACCTCACCCATTTTGCTTACCTCCCACGCCCTGCCTCTGGCAACCACCAATCCACTTTCTTTTGATTAGTGTTTATATGGCATAAATTTTCCATCCTATTAATTTTAACCTACCTATATCATTATCGTAGATAGGAGTTTCTTCTAGACAGTCTGTAGTTGGGTCACTTTTTTCTACCAATTCTGACAATCTCTGTCTCATAATTGGTGCATTTAGACCATTTTTTAAACATAATTATTGATACATTTGGACTTGGATCCAAATATGTTTTTTGTTTTCTCTTTGTGCTCTTTGTGTCCCTTTGTTTTCTCTTACCTGTCTTCTTTGGGTTATTTGAACACTTTATAGTTTCCATTTTAATTTATCTATTGTGTCTTTTTTTAACTCCCTTTTTATCTTTGATCATAAGTTATTATTCTTTTTTTATTTTGATAAAAACACAACATGAGGCTTACCTTCTTAAGAAATTTTTAAGTGCATAATACATCTTTAGGCACAATGTTGTACAGCAGATCTCTAGAAGTTATTCATCTTGTATAACTGACACTGTACCCATTGAAGAACATCTCCTCATTGCTCCCTGTCCCCAGTCCCTGGAAACCACCATTCTACTCTCTGTTTCTATGAGTTTGACTACTTTAGATACTTCACGTAAGTGGAATCGTGCAGTATTTGTCCTTCTGTGATTGGCTTATTTCACTTAGCATAGTGTCCTCTAGATTCATCCATGTTGTTGCATATGGCAGGATTTCCTTCTTTTTTAAGACTAAATAATATTCCATTGTATGTATATACCACATTTTCTTTATCCATTCATCTGCTGATGGACATGAGGGTTGTTTCCATATCTTGGCTATTGTGAATAATGCTGCAATCAACATCAGAGTGATCTCTTTGAGATCCTAATTTCAAATCTTTTGGATATATATCCATAAGTAGGATTGCTGGATCATATGGTAGTTCTATTTTTACATTTTTGAGGAACTGCTATGCTTTTTATTTTCACCATTACTTTTTGCATAGTTTTCTTTAGTGGTTGTTCCAGGAATTATACGTACTTAACCTTTCACATTCTACTTAGAATTAACATTTTACCCTTTCAAGTGGAATGTGTGAATCTTATCACTATATAGGTCCCTTTACCTTCTCCTCTTTATGTTGTTGTCTTATGTATTACATCTATATACATCAAAAATCCCATCAGACAATGTTATCGTTTTTGCTTTCAATCACTAAACATATTTTAAAGAACTCAAGAGGAGAAAAAGTATATTTGCCCAGATAGTTATAATTTCTTTTGTTCTTTCTTCTTTCTTGCTATTCCAAGTTTCCTTCTGGTATCCTTTTATTTCCGTCTGAAGAATTTCCCTTAGTAATTTTTTCAGAGCAGGTTTGCTGTAAAATATATTCTTCACTTTCCTTCACCTAAGATTGTCTTTATTTCACCTTCATTCCCAAAGGCTATTTTCACTAGATTTAGAATTTTGGATTACAGGTCTTCCCCCTCCTATCTCCTGACCCCCAGCAGTTTAAAAATGCTTTTCCACTTTTCTGTCCTCCAAAGTTTTTAAAAATTGTGGTAAAATACACATAAAATAAAATTTACCATCTTAATCATTTTTAAGTTTACAGTTCAGTATTGTTACGTTCATTCACATTGTTGTGGAACCTATCTCCAGAACTCTTTTCATCTTGCAAAACTGAAACCCTACACCCATTAAACAACAACTCAACAGTTCCTCATCTTCCCCTCTCCCCAGTCCCTGGCAATCACCATTCTACTTTCTGTCTCTATGCATTTGACTACTCTAGGTACCTCATATAAGTGGAATCACACAGTATTTGTCTTTTTGTGACTGGCTTATTTCACTTAGCATAATGTCCTCAAGGCTTATCCATTGTAGCATGTGTCATAATTTCCTTCCTTTTTAAGGCTGAGTAATATTCCATTATATATATATACACCACATTTTGTTTATACGTTCATCTGTTGATTGACACTTGGGTTGCTTCTGAGTTTTGGCTGTCGTGAATAACGCTGCCATAAATGTGGGTATACAAATATCTCTTCAAGACCCTGCTTTAAATTCTTTTGGATATTCCACCTAGAAGTGAAATTGCCAGATCAAATGGTAATGCTATTTTTAATTTTTTAAGGAACTATCATACTGGTTTCCATAGTGACTGCACCATTTTACTTTCCCACCAACAGTGCACAAGGTTTCCAATTTCTCCATATCCCCACTACCATTTGTTATTGTCTATCTTTTTTTCGATAGTAGTCATCAAGATTGGCCTCCTGGTTTTTGATGAAAAATTTGCAGTCATTCAAATCCTTGTTCTTCTATAAGTTGTGCATTTTTTCCCTCTGGTTGCTGTCAAGGTTTTGTGTTTGTTTCTGGTTCTCAGCCTTTTGATTATATGTCTAGGCATGGATACTTTGAGTTTATCTTGTTTGGGCTTCCTTGAGCTTCTTGAATCTGTTGGTTTATGACTTTTGTCAAACTTAGGAAGTTTTTACCCGTTACTTCTTCAAATATTTTTTCTGAATTGCACTCTTTCTCTTCTCCTTTTGGACTTTAATGATATAAATGTTAGGCTTTTTGTTATTGTCTTACAGGCCCTTGAGGCTCAGTTCATTACTTTAAAATCCTTTTTCTTTGTCATTCAGGTTGAATAATTTTTATTGCTTTATCTTGAAGTTCACTGACTCTTTTCTGTATCATCTCAATTCTGCTATTGAGTCCATCCAGTGAGCTTTTTATTTCAGTTTTTGTATTTTTCAGTTCTAAAATTGCCATTAGATTATTCTCTGTATCTTCTATTTCTTTGTTAAGACTCTCTATTTTCCATTTGTATTGAGAGTGTTCCTCATTACTTATTGGAGAATTTTATAATACCTGCTTTGAAATCTTCGTCAGATAATTCCAACATCTGTGTCATCTTGGTGTTGATGACTGTTGATTGTCTTTTCCCATGCAAGTTGATGTTTCCATGGTTTTTCATATGCCATGTAAGTTTGGATTGTATCCTGGAAATATTTAATATTATATTATGCAGCTCTGTGTCTTATTTAAATCCCATGAAGAATGTTGATATTTTGGTTTGAGTAGGTAATTGATCCAGTTGGGTTCAGATCACAAGTTCTGACCTGCCTTCTGTGGGCTGTGGTTCCAATGTCAGTTCAGTTTTCAAAGGCTTTGCAGTGTTATTCAGATCTGTCCTGTGTATGTGCCACCCGGTGCCCAGTCTGGGATCTAGGTTGTGGTCTACCCTGTAGTTCAGTTCTTAAAGTCTATGGTACGCTGTTTAGTATTAGATCCATACTTGTGTAGCTTGGGGATGAGTCCAGGAGTTCATAACAATTTGGGGGATTACTTTCCCAAGCTTCTCTCTCTCTGTGAGCTCCCTGGTACTTTCAGGTTACCTGGTGATACCCTTTTCAGTCTTCTAACCAGAAAGATAAGTGTTTATTTATCCAGCTTTGTTACATGCTTCCTGCAGTTGGACCTGTTTCTGGGGCCAAGTGATGGAAGAACAGAGAAAGAATAAAGTCAATAGGGGTTTCCCCATCTTTTTGGGACTACAGCACCTTAGACTAGAAAGGAGGGTTACTCTTTCTTAGAGTATTAGGTCCTTTGCAGCCCCATTGCCACCTGTGTCATGGTCATCACCACCACGGAATGGTGCTTGGATCCTTGGATGTGAGAGAATGGAGAAAAGAAACAACAACAGGGGATTTCCCTGCTCTCTCTAAGTGTTGGGAGACATTTCCCACTTCTCTACCGAGAACTAGAGGGCTTTTCCTAAATCTCTCTCTATTGGCACCAGTGCCCACCTCAGGGTCTCAGGCTGCATTGCATTCAGGCCAGGGGATACTGGAGGGGGCAAATGGTAAACTCACTGCCAGTTTGGTGTTATTTCAAATGCTGATCTTCCCCATCTGCCTGCTGCTATTTACTTTTCAGAGTCTTCAAATAGTTGCTCTATGAATGCTGTCCAGATTTTATAGTTGCATTCTGCGACAGGGACACATTGGCATGAGCTTACTCTGCCTTGCCAGGACTCATGAAAGATAAATTTTTAATTTTAATTTTTGTTTCAGTGAACATTTACCATTTTCAATCAGAGGCATATTGGATGGCAATGCTATTTAGTTGTATGCACATGGTACCTCCCGCAGCATACAGTTTCCCAACGACATGTGGTGGCCAGCTAGGAGGGCGGGAATCTCCAGAGAACTGGGCAGCATTCCTCTAAAGCAGGGGTCAGCAACCTTTTATCTTTTTTTTTGAAAAGACCAGATAGTAAATATTTTAGGTTTGCAGGCCGTATGGATTTTGTTTCAACTACTCAACTGTGCTGTTATAACGTGAAAGTCATCATAGACAACATGTAAAATGATGGGCATAGCTGTGTTCTAATAAAATATTCCATACAAAAACAGGTGGTGGGCTGAATTTGGCCTGTGGGCTGTAGTTTGCTGACTCCTGATTTAAGAGGTCAGCTCCAGTTGATAATAGCAATTACCTTTCTTTTGTGGTGAGTTGCTTTAAACTGTTTCCAGTTTTTACCGCCCTAGAGCAAGAATTTCTATCCTGGGAGTTCATGATCTAAGAAAAGAAAAAAAAATTATGTTTATTTTATTAACTTATAACTAAAATCTAGCATTTCTTTTTTTGGTGAATGTAGGCAACAAAAGACAGTAGTGGTAACAGTACCTGCAACTTTGCCACCAATAGAAACCTCAGATCTTTCATCCTATTATAGTTCTTGCAGATACTCCAAAATATTGTTTGTGCTCATCACTATTTTAAAATCAGGGGAATTCTCTCATCTGCCACTAAATCTTGTTGTTTTGTGCATTAAAACATTATTACATATTACATATTATACCATAGGTGGTGATGGCTCAGCCCTCCCAGAGTCCTTAGCTCTGGCTTTTTCTTTTTTAAAATAATTTGTCAAGGTGAAATTCATATAACATATAATTAATCATTTTAACATGAACAACTCAGTGGTATTTAGTACATTCACAATATTGTGCGACTACCACCTCTATCCAAACATTTCCATCACTTGAAAGTAAAATCCCTTAGTTATTGGGGAAGGAATTTCTCTCCATTCTCCCTTCCCACCCCCATCTCTATAGATTTATCTATTCTGAATATTTCACATAAGTAGAATCATAGAATAGATGAGCTTTTGTGTCTGCCTTCTTTCATTTAGCATAATGTGTTGGAGGTTCATCCACATTGTAGCATGTATCAGTACTTCGTTCCTTTCTATGGCTGAATAATATTCTATTGTATGTATATACATGAGTCTGTTTATCTAGTCATCCATTCATGGACATTTTCACTGTTTCCATTTTTTAGCTATTGTGAATAGTGCTGCTATGAAGATGTGTGTACATGTACTTGTACCTGTTTGAGTACCTGTTTTCAGTTTTTTGGATGTATACCTGGGAGTGAAATTGTGCAGTCATACGGAATTTTATGTTTAACTTTATGAGGAACTACCAAACTGTAAGTATTCAAACCATTTTTCATTCCCACCAACAATGTACAAGGGTTCCAATTTCTCCAAACCTTCACCAACATTTATTTTTCATTTTTTGATTATAGCCATCCTAGTGGGTGTGAAGTGGTACCTCATTGTGGTTTTGATTTGCATTTCCCTAAAGACTAATTATGTTGAGCATCTTTTCATGTGTTTGTTGGCCATTTGTATGTCTTCTTTGGAGAAATGTCTATTCAAGTCCTTTGCCTGTTTTTAAATTGGGTTGTTTGTCTTTTGTTGTTGAGTTATAAGAATTTTTTACATATTCTGGATACTAGACTTTTATCATATATATGATTTGCAAATATTTATCCTTATGCCAGTAACACACATTTTTTTGATTACTGTAGTTTTGTAGTAGGTTTTGAAATCTGGAAGAGCGAGTCTTCCAATTTTGTTTTTTCATTTCAAGATTGTTTTGGCTATTTGGAACCCCTTGCAATTCTATATGAATTTGAGGTTTGGCTTTTCTATTTCTTCAAAAAATGCCATTGAGATTTTGATTGGGATTACATTGAATCTGTCCATCTCTTTGAGTAGTATTGACATCTTCACAATATTAATTCTTCTAAGCTGTGAACATGAGATGTCATTCCATATATTTAGGTTTTCTTTAATTTCCTTCAGCAATGTTTCGTTGTTTTCAGCGTACAAGTCATTAACTTTCTTGGTTAAATATAGTCTTTGGTATTTTATTCTTTAGGATGCTATTATAAATGGAATTGCTTTCTTAATTTCCTTTCTGGATTGTTCACTGCTGGTGTATTGAAACACAAATGATTTTTGGGTGTTGATCTTGTACCTTGCAACTTTGCTGAATTTATCACCTCTAATATCTTTTTGTTGTAGATTCTCTAGGATTTTTTATACATAGGATCATGTCATCTGTGAATAAAGGTAGTTTATTTCTTTCTTTCCAGTATGAATGCCTTCTTTTTCTTACCTACTTGCTCTGGCTAGTACTTCCAATATAACGTTGAGTAGCAGTGGTGAAAACAGGCATCCTGATCTTGTTCTGGTTCTTTGTCCATGACGTCGTCTCTTCGCTCTTGTTTTAAGAGTCTTCTGCCCCATGATACCTGGTTTCCCAGATAGAGGATAGCCAGTTTCCTCCGAAATCAAGCTTTTTTAGCCACATGGGTTCCCACTACTGTACCTTAAAATAAGGGACCTCTAAGCCTTAATAGAGCCCAACCGTGCCTATTCCTGATGGTCAGAGAAAACAGAGGGACCGGATCTAGAAACCAGGCTGTGCTCTATCTACTGACAATGATTATAAGACCTAAACATGTAGACTATGGCATTTCACTTTAATCCTCTCAACAGTTCCCGATCTGCTAATGTGGAACTGAGCATCTTATAGGCAGTGGCTGTGTAAGTTCTCATGATTGAGAGAACTGAACCTGAACCTTGTCCCACAGGCTTTTGCTAGGCTCTGAATCCCTGACCTGGAAACTCCGCAAGCAAGGCTCCAGGAGAGCCACTGGGCATTCCCTCCTTCCCTTCACCTTTTGTCTCTGGCCCCCACTCAACAAGATAGCCCATGAGGTACCTGTCAACTACTGGCGTGGATTAGGTCTTGGTTGTCTCTGATGTTTTCTGGTTCTGTGGTGGCTACTTCCAGGTGCTGCCCATTTTCTGTGAAACAAAACCCTGCCCACTTTAACTGCCAGCAAAGCTGCCCGCCTAGAAAATCCAGAGACCTGGGAGGCTGAGCCACCTCTCTTTCTAGGCAGTGCAGCCCTGAGCCCTCTAGGGGGCGCTGTTGGCCCCGGTTGCCCATTCTTTATACCAAATCCTAACCCAGCCTAGGAAACATTCCAGTGCCAAGTGGGGGCCTGGATGCCAGTAACATGCGGCCATCCTGCAGTCAGCCAGCTCAAGTTCTCTGCCTCAAGTAGATATTTCTTCCTTAAATAAAATAAAGTAAAATAAAATGTGTGCTATTGTAAAATGCAAACAATACAAGAAATGTTGAAAGTGAAAGATTGTTTTTCCTTGCACTTTCCAACTAGTAGATTCAATTCCCCTGAGTGTGCTTAAGAGCACTTGCCTGTATTGCTCCTAGTGAATCAAGGATTTGGCACTTGGGGGGCATGCAGTCATCACAGGCTTGGCCTTCACAGGGTCCTGATTAAGTCCCAGATGTGCTATTTACAGTCCAGCTAGTTGGATGGCCTTCAGCTTGTTTTCCTACTTGTTACATTGGGATAATGACAGAACATATTCCACAGGGTGGCTTTTAGGATTGAATGAGAAGTGGCATGTTTATCTCCATGTCTGGCACAACATAACTTTCAGTAATGGGGGGTCATGAATGAGGCGAGGATGCCTCTGAGCTTGGGTGAGCACAACGGTAAAAAAACACAATTCTGAAAATAAAAAAGGGGTTTCTACTAGAGCCCCCAGAGGCACCCCAGGCCCCCATGCCCCTCTGAGCCCTGCAGAAGCCAAGGCAGCTGGCAAGCCTCCTTGTTCCTCCGTCGGCCCTGGGGCTGCCACTTCTCTTTCCTTTCCTGCTGGGGCTTCTGTTTCTGACAGAAGCCAATTCTGATGTTCTGAGCTCCCTCTTACCTTGAGCCTAGGCCCTTGCTACTCCATGTAGGAGGAGGCTGCTTCCTCCCCTGGTCAGAACCACAAGTGCTGACCCTATGACTTTGTGCCCCAAGATTCCAGAAGGCATTGCCTGGCTGAGGTTTCGGCGAGATCCTCCCCTGTGCTCATGGGTCACTTTCTTAGTCTTCTAGAAAATTAAGTCTGTTTGACTCCCTTTCTGTTCTTCTCTACCCCTGCCATTGCTTAAGGCGGGGGGCCCCAATCTGGAGCTCCAAGATGGTCTGGTAGTAGAATTTAGGAGGCCTGTGAACTTGGACAGGAAAAAAATTACATCTTAATTTTCACCAACCTATGAACCAACTTTGAATCAACTTCGGTTGAACCAAAGTTCAACCAACACTATGGCTGAAATTTAGTGTTTCTTTCCATTATGAAAGTCGTCATCACACTCTAATGGAATTAGCAATAACTTTGACTTTGTTACCAATAGAATTAGCAGATATTTCACATGCCAGTGATAGATCGTTTATGCTCATCATAACTTCAAATTAGAGTCATTTTTAGACCCACAACTAGATCTTGTATTTAACACAGAGCTACTCAAGAGGATTGGTCTGTGAACTGGTGCCAGTCCACGAACTGTTACAGGTTGATGACAAGGGAAATACAGGAATTGAGCATAAGCATCTAGAATCTTTTATAACAATTTGACAGGAAAATTTAATGCCTTTTGAATCAAATAATAAAAATTTGGAGTATTTCAAATTCTTTTTTATTTCATATTTTTATTCTATTTTTAAAAGTTGTCAGTCCAAGATGGATTGGAAAAATAAACTGGTCCTTCCACACAGATAGTTTGAAAAGCACTGATTTAATGTGTTGACAAGGAAGCACAGTTTTTAAAAAATATTTTGATAACTGTATTGTAACGTAATTGGCTTTCTTTGTATTCCCATATTATCTTATTTAAAACATTATTCTGAGGTAGGATAGTTAGCTTCACCAGAATGCCAAAGGAGTCCATGGCATAAAAAAGTTTGAGAATGCCTGAGTAGGGGCTCTGGGACCCCCCCCATGGGCTCACACCTAAGTCTCAGAGTGGGGACAGGCTTATCTCTCATCTCAGCACTGGGATGTGAATGAACATCCTTCTCCTCCATCTCCTGGCCATGATGAGGTGTCAGGATGTCCAGGGACTTCAGTTTCCTTCCCATCCTTCCCTCAGCATCTTGATTTCCAGTCCAGCCAGATTTCCCTCTGTAGATCTGTAGGTGGATCCTCCATATCCCTGGGCTCATCACTACATTAACTATGTCATTTCTTACCTTTTCCAAAATTAGGAACGACCTCTTCTAGAATTTGTACTTGCCTTAATCTTATCCATATTTCAAGACCCAGGTGAAGTCCAAACCCCCTCAATGGAGACCAAGAAGACATGTCCGTACCACACAACTCTCTTCCTCCTCTGAACTCCTATATGGCCATGACCTGGCAGGGTGGGCAGAAGACTGGACAGGAAAGGTGGGGAGGTAGTATGGTGCCTAGGGTTACTAGATGCTGCAGCCATTCTAGCTGAGGTCAGAACAATTACAGCCAGACTAGTGGAGGGAACATGTTACTAAGCAATGTCAAACTGTGCCAAGTTTTAGAGAGGTAAGTTCTTGTGAAATAAAATCTTCATTTTATTGATAAGGAAGAGGAATTGGAGGTACCAAGAGGTATGTCCTACAGAGGAGGGAAGTATCTTCTTTTGCTTCTACTTCTGGCTGGGTTTTGCCCACTCCTTACTAGTGTCTGTCTGTTAACAAAGACAGAGTTGGTAATCTGACTGTTCAGGTCAGACGTTAGATTATGTCTACTTATAAGTCAGAATCCCTGGCATTAAAGGTCTTGTCCATGCATAGGTCTCTGTTTCTGGCCCTCTCTTCTGCTCATCTGGTGGGCTTCTCTCTCCAGTCATCACGGGCACGTGTAAGCATGTTGATATTTGCGTTTGGCTTAGATTTGCATTCTCCAAAACAGTTAGGAGGCCTCTGGTAATTAATGTCTCATAACCTGGCCCACATTGCAGAATTTAGCACATTTGATTAGATGTCTTCTGACGGCCAGATTGGTGGTTCTTTCCCTAATCTCTAGCCCTGTCCTTCCCCTGAAGAGGCCTTCAACAGTGGGGACAGGCTACTTATACACCCTAATGTTTGGGATCAACAGTGCGGCATTTAGAACATGACCAATTGCCTTCAAGTGTGTCTGGATTAGGGGAAGGCCTGTTATCAATGTCAGAACACTGGCCTCCAGTCCCTCCCACCCCCCTCCACTTTCACGTCTCACAACCCTCTGAAACCAAGGTCTCGCTGGATTTCCAGGGTAAGGAAATGAACCCAAGATCAGTCTGACTTGTAAAATCTTAGGGGATTACATAGCCCTTGGGATGCCTGCTGGAAGCAAAGAGTGAAAAAGTAAAAAAGTAAACCCTTCCTCAAATTCCATATAGGCTAAGCCTTTTCTCCAAATTATAGTATCTTCTCTAACCCCTCCTAACTCTGCTCTTTCCCACCATGACAAGTACCCACCTTCTATGATAAGCCGTTGGGATCATTACTAAAGGAGGCAGACGAGCGAAACTTGATGTTTCTCTTCCTCCTTCTTATCTTCCTTCTCCTCCTCTCCTCCTTTTCCTCCTTATCCTCCTTTATCGTCATTATTCTCATCATGTTAATTATCATTACCATCACTAACATTTGTTACATCTTACTATGTGCCAAATGCTGAACCTAAATTATTTCATTTAATCCTCTCATCGTCCCTGTGAGACACATGCTCTTATTACACTGCTCTCTTTCCTGTTGAAGAGGTTATATAGCATGATGATTAAGAGTTCAGGTTCTGGAGTCAGAAGACTTGAGTTCAAATCTCTCTCTGATATTTATTACCCTTGAGACTATAGGCCAGTTACTTAAACTCTGTAAGCTTCAATTCCTTCATCTATAAATAAAGATAATATAGTGTCTACCTAGTGGCTAAGAGTCCTAATGAATCTAAAAAAGAAAGGAGGGAAACAGGAAGAGCTAGATAAGTTATAGAAAGACGTTTCTTACAAGGAAATGCTGTGATTTGGCCTCTAACTTAGGAAAAAAATTAAGATCAGTGAGTGATTACAAAAGAGTTTGTTGAATGGGAAGAATTGAAACTTTGGTCCAGAAGGTCAAGAGAGGCACATGGGCTACAATTTCCAACATTCCCTGGTTCAGGAGCTGGACAACTGTGTCCTGAGATTGTCACATAACCTTGGGTGTAGGAATCAGGGGAATGGGTACAACTGGAAGTCTGGTAGAGCCCACTCTGTTACCCAACTCTCCCACTGAGGCATTCCTCCTTTGTTCTCGTATTGGCCTTGTGTGCTGTTAGGAGCGTCGGAACAGAAGGGGCTCCCTCCCCCACAGCTGTGTCTCCTTCTGCCTACAGGGCTCTGCTGGACCAGATTGCAGGGCGTTTCCCACATAGCCACTCCTATAAGTGGCCAGAGAGATGGGCTTGGGGAACAGAAAGTAGCGATCTCCCTCAATCTTCTCATTACCTTGTGTGTGTGCACGCACGCACACACACACAGGTGTAATGCTTGCTATGTATGGAAGGCGTCAATGCCTATTCTCCCAAAGCCTGTATAAAAACTACACAGCCTTGTAAACAAGAAAACAGAAGACACTCCCAGAAAACAAGACACTTCCAAATCTGGAAGTCTCAATTTGTAAATTGTGTTCCCAAAGGATGTTTCAGGTTTGACAGTTAGAAACTCTCATTGACATTTTTTTTAGTAGTAATATTCTCACTGTGTAACTCAATTGAGTACCTGCCCAATGTGGCTGAAATGCTGTACACTCACAATAAAAATATAGTTATATTCTTTTAATATTCATAAACAGAGCACCAAATGCTAACATTAAATATGAACAAGGCTTTAAAGTTTTATTTTGTCTTGAATGTTGCTGATTAATAACAAGAAAATTTATTAGAGGAGGAAAAGAAGGTTGATAAAGTTTTATAGTCTCTAGACATCAGTAGATAGCATTAAACACTTCCATTTATCTTGAAGTGTGGCCCAAGCATTACTCATCTCAACCTTGCTTAAGGTTGTTTTTGGCTCACATTTAGAGCATAGAGAGTGAGAGAGAGAACAAGAGAGGAAAAAAAGAGGCAGAAGAATAAGAGAACAAGGAGGAGGAGGGAATGTTTACAGATGGATTTACATAAGAGAAATGTATTTTTTGGTGTAAATTAATTGACCGTGAATGGAGAAGGCAACAGAAAAGGAAATATTTAGAAACAAATATCAGGCCAGGCAGGTCTTTGTATCATCTTCCTTCTTGATTGCTGTGTGGAGCTGGAGGGGAGAGTGAGGACAGAATGTGGAGGGGATTTCAGAGTGGTCAGAGGAAGCGGGCACTAAATTAAACTTTGCATGCATGAATCTTTGGACAGTCAGATATTTCTAACCCAGGGAGCTCCTATATTTGCCTTACTCATAATACCAGCTCATCAAATGATTGTAAAATTGAATGTTTTTGTGATATCTCATTCTGTTATCATTCCCACTGTCTAGAGTTTGACAGTGACATTACCAGCAAGTGAGATTTCTGGGACTGAGGTACATTCTCCCACTCTTCCCCTGAGTCAATGTGTTCTCTGACTTTACGCATATACACAAATGACCTTCCACTGGGCATACAAATCCTCCCGATCCACACCAAACTCTATCTCTGAGTTATTGAGTCCTCACACAATTGAGAAATCTGATTAAATACATAATGTCTCTCTACTGCAGGGGTAAGAAAGAGGAGGGAAGAATTTTGTGAATGGAGATATTTCTCTCAGCTAGACATGGCTATTCAATAGAAATGGTTACCAAATGAGTCATCCTTGACTCATCCTCCGTGAATGGAAAATTCAGCCGTGCAATGAAGTTTCCAGCCTTTGTTCTCAAGTCTGGAACATGTTTCAATGATAGGTTGTTGCCTAGGGAATCAAGATTATAATAGTTGGCTTCTTGAATAAGAAATGTGCTTCTCAGGAAGAGATTATCCAAAGGGCATGTCGTCAATACCAAGAACAAAGTCAAGTGCGTAAGACTTTCAATAAATACTTGTTGAATGAAATAACTTATGAATGAATACGTTGGTGAGGAAGAGAGAGGAGTTGAGGATTATTCTTAATTTTCTGGCTTGGAGGCTAGTGTTAGCTTGGAGAAGCATTAACTATGTGGATACATGAGAAGAGGAGGTCTTGAAGGTTGGTTGTGGATCAGTATATGTGGTGAGTTCAGTTTTGAACATGCTGAATTGAGAGGTCTGTGGGACATCCAAATGCATATCTGGATGTATGTGGTATAGAGTGATTTGGTGAGTTCAGTTTTGAACATGCTGAATTGAGAGGTCTGTGGGACATCCAAGTACATATCTGGATGTATGTGGTATAGAGTGATTATAATGAAAATAAAAAAGCCTTTCCTTATGTAAAGAGAACCTGCCAGGATTAATTTTCCTTCCTTCCCTTGCACTCATTCAATCTTCTTCCCTTCTAGCTTTTCTACTTTCCTTTCCCAAACATTTCTAGGTCACTGTCATTTGCAAAGCTTTGTCCTAGGTACTGAATATACATGAGAAGGAACAGTTTTAACTCATTCATTTAACAAATATTTTATTGAGCACCTACTGAGTGCCAGGCATTGTCCTAGTTGTTATACTGGTTGGTACGCCAGTGTCCCAAACAGACATAGTCCCTTCTCCAAAAGAATTTAAAATCATTTAAATTACAGGACACAAACTCGTAAAATAAGTAAATAACTGTTTAAGAGCACAGGTTGTTCTTAAATGGTCCCAGCACAGGCCATGTATACCTTACATAATTATTCCAAAATCAAATCAGTGATTACTTCAAAATCAAATGAAGATTTCCTATATGAAATTGATTCCAGCAGGAATCAGTTGGGTCATTTTGGTTTCAATCCTTCTTGCCATATTGAGCCTTTTTAGAATATATTTTTTTAATGGCCCTGCTCTGAGCTCTTTTCTCTGTAGTATAAATGGTGGAAAACAAACTCCCTGAGGTTTCCAAAGGTCCAGACACAAAGAGAAGTCTGAAGGTTTTGAAAGAGTCTCTGGATAATGGAAATGCTAATGACAACTGGAGTCCATTACTTTAATTGCTATATTTTTGCAAACCTGAGTAATAGATGATCTCCTTCAATCCATCAAACACCACTTTACAAATCCAAGAGAGTGAAAATTTAAAAACAACAAAATTAATTCAGTTATTCTTTTTCAGTATTAATTCCGAATATCATAACTTAGCAAACAGAAACATTTCTTAAAATCTTAAAAAGAAATATAAATTAAAACCACAATGTACAACCACCAGACTGTAAAAGGACTAAAACAAAAAGTTGGAAAATATCAAATGTTGGCAAGGATGTGGGGTAACTGGAATTGTCATATTCCATGGGAGTGAAAATTGACGCAAATGCTTTGGAAAATTATATTACAATTTCTTATAAAGTTAGACATAACTACCCTATGATTCTTAGGTATATATCCAACAGAATGAGATCATATTTTCACCTAAAGGCATCTACAAAAATATCTACAGCAGCTTTGTACATAATATCCTAAACTGGAAATAACCCAACTATTCATCAACAGAATAGATAAACAAATTGGGATAAATTCATACTACTAAACACCACTATTCAGGAATGAAAAATAACACACTACTGCTACATGCAACAACATGGATGAATGTTCAGCGAGAGAAACCAGACATAAAAGAGTGCATACCGAATAATTCCATTTATATGAAGTTCAAGTACAGGCAAAACTAATGGATGACAATCAAAGTTAGAATAGTGATTACCTTTGTAATCACTGGGAGGATATGATGGCACCTTTTGGGAGGCTGCAAATATTCTAAATCTTGATCTGGGCGATTGCAGAGCTGTATACACAGAAAAATTCATTTAAAATTTGTCATGTTTACTGCATTTGTAAGTTATCCCTTATTTTCAAAAATTTAAAATGAATAAAACAGGAGTAATTTGGCCCGTTGTGGTTTCACACTTAGTCCTCCACTGAGCACTCCATGGGAGGTGGCTGACAGATCCATTTGAGGGATCCCTGAAGGTCCCATCACCCTGCCACGGCGCTGACTGTAGGATCCCAAAAAGGAAATCCAACTCCAGTCTCGGGAAGGCGCGGACCCACAGACACAGGAGACCGAGCTTGATGCAAACGCACGAGGTTTTATTAAGCGGAGCTCCGGGTCGACACGTATCTCTCGCAGGAGACAGAGGGGTCGACCCCGAACCTTAAGGGGCAAGCTCTTTTATAGGATTCGGAAGCATAAAGCGGGAAAAGGTTGGCGCGGTCTTACATGATTGGCTAATTTAAAACATTTAAACAGTTACATTTTATGGCGCGAATTGCTATGGCGCGAAGCAATTATCAGGTTACACACATGCGTCCCCATCTGGACCCCCTCCACCCCGACCCTCCCAAACTTATCCCTCTGGAGCACTCTCTTGTTCTCAATTTTCCCCGAACAGTTTAGGGCGAGTCTTCTATGAATAGAGTCAGTCAGGATCGATAAACGTTCCCCCTTATACCAGGAATCCTTAGGGTGTGGAGGTGCCTGTCTCTAAGGTATTAACTTTTAAATTTTTAATATAATTTACTTCCTTCAGACCACCCCTCCATTCAACTCACCAAATACCTGTGGAGCACTCACACTGCTAAAGTGACATGGTGGGCACTTGCATAGCACAGACCCTTCACCTAGCTCTTTTCTCTCTGTTTCACATTCGATGCTCAGGTCAACCCTGGTCTGCTGTTCTCTGCTCTTTTTCTTCCCCCACCTCCCTCTACCCTCACCATTTACAGACGAGGATATATTAGACCTGGGATGTTCCACATTTCAGAAGCAGGGTTCCAAGCCAGTAGATTTCTAGGCTATTTCCTGGAAGTGCCCTGGTTAGGATCACCCCTCTAAGCTATACTAGGGGAATGAGGGATCTTCTCCAGGACACCACACTGATGCACTCATGTTTCCCAAAAAAGTATAGCCTTTTCCTCTAGCCAACACACGTTAGCACAGGAAAGTAGACTCAGTTATCAGGTTATTTCTATCACTTTTAAAGTAGAGATTCTTTAAAGGCATGAGATGGTAGGCAGGTGAATTTCAAAAGGAACAATGATATAAAACAAGATGATGAAATGATGTAAGTGGAAGTAACCACAACTATTCTGAACCTATAGAGGGTGATCAGTAACAGTTAATTAAAGCCACCTTCAGAGTCCAAGCAGCAATCAGTGTCATGGGGGGCAGAGTGTGGGTGGTGGGGTAGGCAGGAAAAGTGAGTGACTGGGGGCAATGATATAATATGGATCATATCAGGGATTTGCTCTCTTGCTTGAATGAACTGGACATTTTCCAAGGACAGCAGATGTGAGCACTGCACAGAGAGGTGTGAGATGTGTTCCCCTTCCATGTGAGGAGTGTGATGAAGCTGGGCGCCCACGCTGGAGAGTGGGCAAATTCCCCCTGCTTTGGCCTGGACATGTCAGTCTCACTTGGTGGCCACATGGTCCTGGGGTTGTGCTGAAGCCCATGTTTGAGGAACCTACGGCCCTGTGAAGCAAAGTTTACCCACTACTTCATGTGAGGGATAGCCAAAGAGCTGCTGAAGAGTGTTCTGTCTGGAGGCACCCACAAATCCCGCTTGATGACCTCCATGTTGGTTGGTAAAAGGCAGCCATCGGGGTCTGATCAGAGGAACAGGGCTGTTCCCTTCCCACGCTTGCTCACACCAGGTAGAAGCTTCAAGTATATTACTTGGATTCCTTTTCCTGCTGTCTTCCAAGCATCACAGCACCACAGCCTTTCATGGAGAGGAAAACCATGATCTAGGCAACAACAGAATGAGAAAACCCCAGCTTTCCGTTTCAGCCATTTCATCATCTGGCTGTGAAGCACTCTCTAAACGTCAGCATCCTCATCTACAACAAGGGATTATTGCTGTCCCACTCACCTCTCAGGCTGTTGGGGAGGATAAAAGGACAGAACTCATGTGAAAATACCTGAAAAAGTTAAGCATTTTCCCAACTTTTTAAAAAAAGGGTAAATTACTGGAACAGACCTTTCACAAAAGAAAATATGAGTGCCCAAAAAGCAACTGAAAAGATACTCAACATGACGAGTTATCAAGAAAATGCAAATTAATAGTGAAAATATCACCTCAAACTTACTAAACTATCTAAGATTAAGGACTGACAATACAAAGCAGCTAAAACTCTCGCACGTCGCTGGTGGGAACGTTAGATGGTACAGCCACTTTGGAGATTGGCAGTTTCTTAAACATACACTTATGATCCTGCAGTTCAGCTCCTGGGTATATATCCAAGAGAAATAGAGGCCTATGTCCACAGAAACTCTTGTACAAGAATGTTCATAGCAACTTTATTCATAATAGCCCCAATACTTTCATTTACAGAGGAAGATATTGAAGCCCAGGTGGACAGAAACAAATCAAATACGTCTTGGTCAAACCCAGTGAGACTCAGGCCCAGTTCTCCGAGCTCTGAGCCTGTAGTATGATAAAGGATATTGTTGTCATTTGTGCCATGGAGTCAATTCCTAGTGACCCTTCCTACAGCAGAGCTGAACCCTGCCCAGTCTTTTTTGTGCCATCCTCTTGTCTTTTGGCACCATATCAATGCTCTGCCTCCAGTCATAGGGTTTTCATGGCTTTCAGCATCACAGGAAGACGCAGCTGCCACAGTATGACAACTGACAGATGGACGGTGTGGTTCCCTGACCGGGAAACGAACCGGAGCCATGGTGGTGAGAGCACCAAATTTAACCACTAGACCACCAAGGCTGGCTACAACCAAGGGTATATCTGGTCTTTATCCATGGTTCCTGGCACAGAGCTTCAAAAACTCTGAATTCCCTGAGAGATAGGAGCATCTTTGTTAGCAGGGTGGGTCCCTAGATAGCTTCAGGATGGGAGCTGGTCACCAGAAAGACCAAGCATATGATTAGAGGGTTGGGACTTCTAGTCACTGGACCTCCAGGGTGGGAAGAGGGGGTGGAGATTGAATTCAATCATGTGGCCAATGATTTAATCAATTGTGCTTATGTCATAAAGCCCCAATAAAATCTTTGGACCCTGAGGTTTGGTGAAGCTTCCTGATTGATGAACACATTGATGTAAAGAATGAGTGATGGACCCTGACTCCACAGGAAGAAAGTGTGGAAGCTCTGCATCCAAGATCTTTCCAGACCTTGCCCTACATATATCCTTTATAATAAAAGTGCAGTCATAAATATAACTCTTTCAGCGAGTTCCTTTCTTTTCTAGCTTGCCTTTGACTTGGTGCCCATCCCAATGCCCCTTCCCTCATCTCACCCCTAAGTGTCCTCTTCTGAGTTACTCCGTGCTGGGTATTTATGCACCTCTCCCTTATATGCATACAACACCATGCAGTAGACATTACTATTGTCCCTGTTGTGCAGACAAGGAAGCTGTGGCTCAGGGAGAAAAAGTCACTTGCTCAAGGTCATAAAAGTTAATAAGTGGCAAGGCCTGCTGGCTTCATACCTGTGTCCTTCCATGCACAGCATTTCCTCCCAAACAGAAATTCTCTCCCTCTTCTGTCATTCTTGTGACCCCTGCCCCCTCAGCCCCACATAGGAACCATATCCTCCCACATTCCACCACTCTTTCAATAAATATTTGTTAATTTTTATTTGATTACAAGTGTATTTATTGAAGAACTGGGGGCCCTGAAGAGCAGGAGCAAAGCGGAGACCAATAAGAGACAAATTCTGCTCTGCTCTTTGATGCCTGGAGAATTTGTTACTTTTCCTACTGACCTTGTTAGCTAAGGTTAAATCTTGTTAGCTTTGAAAATTCCACACTAGCCCCCAAGGGCCAAGGAGATGACCCCAGGCAGCTGGGAGGGATCGTGATTCTAATTCCAAGAGAGGAAAACAGCTCCTCATGCTGATTGCTAGTGGTTATGCTCTCAACAATTGTTATTTTAATCAATTCCCTGTTTTCAGAGTGCAGGACAGCAGCCTTCTAAGCATCGAGGGAAATTAAACACATAAATCATTTCATCACCCTCCCTCTACCCCTTCAAAACACACATGACACTATGGAGAATTGCATCCATAATTAGTCCAAGGAGGAAGAGCTGGTCTCCATCTATCTCATTCAAAGGCAAACTTCCTACAACTTCCCTCTCATTTTCTTCCTCTGTTATCAGCTTCTCATAGTACATGACTACACTCAGCAGATTTCCTATTAAAGGGATTTAAATAGCACACTCCTCATCAGATTTAATTATATTCTTCCCTTTCCTTACACAAGTCTCTGACATTTTTAAAGTCGATGGCAAAAGTAGACACCTAAATGTTGAAAACCCTGTCTTGGGGCAGAAAAGGGGAAAATCTGGTTTCTAGAAGAGGCCCTTATAATCCTCATTTCTCTTCTCTTGACTCAAGAAGAGCCTATTTGATTCCTTCTGACGGCAAGTTGGAAATATATTAAATCACCTTTTTTTTTCTTTTGAGGTTCAAGTGTGGATCATTCAATTTTTTTGTTTGTTTTTAAATTTTGGTAAAATACATAATATATAAAATTTGCCATTTTTAAGTGTACAATTCAGTGGCATTAATCACATACACAACATTTTATAACCATCACCACTATCTATTTCCAAAATTTTTCATCATCCCAAACAGAAACTCTGTAACTGTTAAGTAATAATTCCCCATTTCCTCTCCCCTCAGCCCCTGGTAACCACTGTTCTACTTTCTGTCTCTACAAATTTGTCTATTCTACATATTGTATATAAGTGGAACCATACAATATTTTCTTTTGTGTCTGGCTTATTTCACTTAGCTTAATGTTTTCAGGGTTCATCCATGTTGCAGTAAGTATTAGAACTTTATTCCTTTTTATGGCTGAATAATATTCTGTTGTATGGATAAACCACATTTTGTTTAACCATTCATCCATTGATGACACTTGGCTTGTTTCCACATTTTGGCTATTGTGAACAATGCCACTGTTAACATTTGTATACAAGTATTTGTTTGAGTCTCTGTTCTCAATTCCTTTGGGTCTATACCTAGGAGTGGAATTCATACATCATCTTTTTATGAGTGCAGACCTGCTTGGGTCTACACTTGTTCAGCCATAGATCTTCAAGTTTCTGTTCTGCCAAGCTCTCCTTCCTCCCTTCATCCCTCTCCTTCCTACTTTTCCCTAGAGTTGACAATTATTTTTTTTTTTGGTCCATGTGCCTCCAGATATTTTTCTTTGCATTACCTAAATTTACAACCGTATAGAAAATATACAGTATTTTATAGCTATTTTTTATATAAACACTATCATATTGTGAGCAACATCTTGCAAATTGTTGTATTCACTCAACAAGGTAACTTTGCATACTTTCTAGGCCAATACATGCAGATCTATTGCATTTAAAACCACTATATAGTATTCCATAGCTTGGATAGACATGGTTTATTTGGACTTTCCCCTATTGATAGACATTTATGTTGGGTTCATGACTGCAACAGAGTTGTAACAAGCATTTTAGTGTGTGCCTTGTTAAGCCACTTGGATTGGAATCAAGAAGTGGAGTTGCTAGGTCATATGACAGCCATGTTTTGAATTTTTAAAAGTTACTGCCACAAGGTCCTCCAAGGGCCCGTAACCATTTCACATTTCTGCCAGTTGCATGTAAGAGAATCCATTTATTCCCATTCTCACCAAGACTGATGTTGCCTGGGGCAGAGGTGGCCAGCTGTCCACTAAAGAGTCATGCTTTTGTTCTACAGTCCAGAGTTGTTGTTGAGAAGCAACTACCCAGCCAACAACTGCATTTCCCAGCTGCTCTTGCCTTTGCCCTTAGGTGAGGCCATGTTACTAGTTCTGGTTAAAGAAAATGGAGTAGAAGTGATCATCTGGCCCATATAGACCTCTGGCACAATCCCTTCTCTGAAGGGAGGCAGAAGATCTAGTGAGGAGTCCAAGGCCCATAGGGGGAGACAGAGCCACAAGAGGGAATCAGCCTGAATCCATGAATGACTTTGTGGAATACAGAATCCCTCTCAGTCACTCCTGATAGGTCTTCAGTTGAAGAGGAAATAAAGTCTATTTTGTTAAGTCGCTGAGATTTTGGGGTTTATCTGTTAATAGCAGCTAGCATTGCCTTACTAACATATGATCTCACTTTAGCGTTTTTGCCAATCTGATGAGTAAAAATTATCTTATTTTAATTTGCGTTTCCCTGGATGTTAGTGAGACTGGGCATGTTTTAATATATTTACTTGTCACAGGAACTTTATATATGACCTCTCTTAATCTATAATAGTCTAGTGAGTTAGTTATTCTAATAACCACTTGACAATAAATAATTTGCCTTGGGTTCCTTTACTAGTAAGCAATGAAGACAGAGTCCAAACCCAAGTCTGTCTGGTTCTAAAGCCATTTGGGGTGGTTGATGGGCAAGGTTTTGGGCAAAGTGAACATTATATTTGACAGGGCATTAATTTTCAAACTTTTATTTTTAGTCATGGAATCCTGTATTCAAAGGAAATTTTACATGGAAGCCTAATAACACCGATGATGATGACAATGATGATGTTGATGACAATGATGATGATGATGAAAATATTAAGCATCAGAGCCAAGGTCCTAGTCTGGAGGGAGGCATGTCTTCCCATAGAGAGAATCCTTATTACACTCTTACATTCATTCACCCAAAAATATTTATATTAAGTATCTCCTATGTTCCTCATACTGTTCTAAGCACTTGGGAAATAACAGTGAAAAAGACAAAATTTCTACACCCATGTGGGGCTGCAATGCATGTGTTGCACAACTAAAAAGACACTGTTCACTTTGTGTTATATATGAATGGTACCTCCTGGTGCCATATGATGGTGCTGACCCATGGACCTCACCCTCTAGTGGAGAAGACAGATAATAAATAGGTAGACAAGTCAGTATAGAAAGTCATATCAGGTGCTATGAAAAAAAAAATAGAGCAGCACAAGGGGCAAAGAGGGAGAGTCTTCCTCTTGATTCTGACTGTAAAAACCCCAGTGAAGGGTGAAAGCATGAAGGTCTATGGAAAGTGAGCAATGGTGAGGTTTTCTGAGAGTGCGTTGCGTCATTTGCTAGACACAGGCTCCTTTGGGCTCCCACAAGCATTAATTATAACTAGAGCAATGGTTCTTGGCTGAAATTGGAATCAACTGGGGAGTTTTAAAAACACTGATACCTAGATTTCACCCAAGGGATTCTGATTTAATCGATCTGGGATGTTGTCTGGGCATTGGGATTTTATAAAACCTCCCTTTCTCATCTTCTGAAAGATCTTAGAGTTAGAGAAGAGAAGCTGGATTTGGGTTCATCTTTGATGTGGGGCATTCTCTTGGGCTTTCCCTCTTCTCACCTCCAAATACATGCAGAATCAGGGAACAGTTTGCAGAAAGGTCAACATGGTGCTGCTGAGACACCGGGTTTTGTGGTAACCCCCTGTCCTAGGTCACTAGTTGCTTGACAAGTGGCTGGGTTGGAGCAGAATTCTCCAAAAGCTGTGTTTGCAGATCTCCCTCTCACTGTCTAACTCGCATCCCCCGCCCATCTGCTTACATATAAGATTGACATGTTTTTCTCCTTGTGTTGTAACAACAGCTTTTTCTGAATCGGAGAATATTAGAGTTTGTTGCAGTCACCCCTTCTTTGACATCATTTCCTAGCTTTGCTACTTATTAAATGTATGGTCTTGAGAAGGTTACTGCATCACTCTGTCCTTTACTCCCTCATCCATAAAATGGGAATAATGTCTACCTGGAATCACACCCACCAGGAAGAGTTCAACAAAGGGTTAAATGTAAAGCAGGAAGCAGAGTGCCTGGCACATAAGCTTCACACATATTCATCCTCCTTCTCCACACTAACCCTAAAACAATTATTGGGAGTTGTGCATAGAAGTTTCCAAAAATTCCCAATGAGAAAGGCCTGTGACTTGCTGGGCCTGCCTGCATTTCTAATCTCATCCAAAGTCCTCAGTCCGTGGCCCAAGATCGTGTGCTTCTATTCTGATTTGCCTCCAAGTTTACCCAGGGCCTGCTTGTGTAGACCACTTAGAATAGGAGATAGCGGGGTAGATATTGATAGAATGCTGTCTTGCTGTAGATGGTTTGAAGGTGGCGGGGTCTCATGGGGCATTGGGCAGCCAGGTGGTTTACTGAATTTAACCCTTCACCATTTGAATCTGTTCGGCCCTGTGACCCAGGGCAAATTATGTCTTGTGTCTGTGTTGGGGTGTGGGTGGGATGGGGTTGGCTCCTTTAAGATTTAATCCACCCTTCCCCCCACTTTAGTAGGTGGGTGTCTATAGCAGGAGATGGTAGCAACACAAGGGATGATGGTTCACAAGTCTTAGTCAATGGGCCAGCTCTTTTTATCTCTGCTTCTGGACTCTGATCAGAGTTCCAAAGCTGAATCCCAAGCTTCTGTCTTTCTGTTTTCTTTCTGACCGCCTCTCCTACCAGATGGAAAGACAGGTAGGATTTTTTTTTAAAGGGGAGTGAATATCTAGTCCATCTTTCAGCGTTCCTTTCACATCCCTTGCTCTTTTGTTCTGTATAAATGGTCCCCAAGTCCATGCAGCAAAGGTTATGGGTCCCCAAAGCCAAGCCATGACCATGGTGCCCACTTTTCCAAGCTAAGAACCACACACAGGGCCTTGCAGAGTGCTCTCTTTTTCCTGTGAATATGTCACCCTTATCAAGAGTCAGGGAACTCTGCTTCAGACTGCAGCATCTCCCTTTGATGGAGGCCAGATATCACTGCATCTGCCAGTTGTCCAGAATCTGTGGAGTGAGGCTGTGGCTATGCTGTAGTCTCCATATATATGTGGAGTTTCCTTTTATGGTTTTGGTTGCTTTTTGTTCATTTTGGTAGGTTTCAGGAAAGGGAGTTCGGCAAATATGTCCTCACACTGCCATCCTTCCCTGGGCCTCTTTGAAAAAATAAGCAAAGTCATCAATTTCTGCACAAGATTTCATCTCAAATGTCACAGATTTTTTATCATATAATCGTATCAGATCTTAAAATTATTTTAGTTCTGTAGTATTTAGGGCTCTTGTGGTTGCAGGTAACAGACACTCCCTGCAGCTAGCTTCAGGAGAAACAGGGTTTGAACCTCAGGACCACGAAGGTGTGTAGGGAACCGAAGGGCAGGGAGTCAGCTGGGCCTTAGGCAAGGCCAAGACCATGAGCTGAAATGCTGTAGCGAGCTAGAAAGTCTTTCCCTCAGCCTCACGTCCTGGCTTCTGTTTGTTATTTCCCATGACAGGCTGGCTTTCTCTCCCAGGCCACAGGGTAGTATACATCTCTGTTTAAGAGAGCAGTCAGACCAAAGTGGAATCTATTTGTGAATGACTCTGATAGGCCTTATTTGGGTCAAGCGCAAAGCTCCGGTCCAATCAATTGTAATGATCAGGGCCACATGGTGTGAGTATGGTTGCTCCTACGGCAAATGTGAAGAAAAGGTTTTGAGTTTCCATAAGGGGAGTTGAAAGACTTACTACAATTATTGTGGCCTTTCTTCGTTGATTCATGGAGGAAGAATAATGCTCTCCCGCTATTTGATGGCTTGAATTGCTGTTACACAGTTGTGACAGATGACATTTTCCAAAACTGGCCACCATAAAATATCCCATCCTATACGTACTTCCTACAATGTGACATCGATGCTCCTCCCAGTAAGTGGTGAAGGTCCATGCTCTGTTCCCTTGAACTTGGGTGGACTTTTGTACCCAACCAGTACAGTACAGCAGAAGTGAATCTATGTGACTTCCAAGGGTAGATCATAAAAATCCCATGCACTTCTGCCTTATTCTCTTGGGACACTCACACTTGAAACCCAGCCACCAAGCTGTGAGGAAACCCAAGAAACCCCTTGGACAGGAGACATGTAGCCGCTCAGATCCACAGGTGAGGTCCCCGCCAACAGCCAATGTCAACTGTCAGACATGTGAGTGAAGTGAGTCTTCAGATGATTATAGCCCCCAGCTGTTGAGTCACCCCAACCTTCAAACCGCTCCAGCTGATTCTGTGTGGAACAGAGATGAGCCCTGTCCAAATGGCAGATTCACAAGAAAAATAAATCATTGATGTTATTGTAAGGCACTAAGTTTTGGGGTGGATTATTATCCAGCGACAGATAATGGATACAAGGGTCATTTTGTCATACTGATATTTGGTTATCTAAGGACCAATCCACACTGATGCTGGTTGAACGGGATTCTGCTAGAAGAGAAGATCTCATTCTTTGAATGCAAGTATGCGTCTCAGAAGAGAAACTGAAACTAAGAGTCAAGACTTTAGGGAGGAATGTTTATCAACATTCACTCCCTTTCCCACCCACTGTGGAAGGAATGTACTTCCCCGCCCCTCCTTGATTATGGACCAGTTGGCTACGGACCAATGCAATATAGGTGGAAGTGACAGTGTGCCAGTTCTGAGCTTAGGCTTTAAGCAACATGGCAAGTTTCCACTTGTCCTCTTAGCACCTGCCACCCACCATAAGAAGAATACGGCCTAGGTAGTCACTGCTCCTTCAGATTCAGTGCCAGAATGAAGACACATAAAAGACTTTGACCAGACCTGAAGCCTGAGACCATCTAAGCTCAGCTGAGCCCAAGCAACGCACAGGCAATCTACAGCCAACCCACACACCTGGGAGTGAGAAATAAGTGTTTGTTGCTGTGAGCCCCTGAGACCTTGGGATTGTTTGTTTCTGCAGCAGTGGCTGACTGATTCAGAAGGCAGCTGGAGTAAATCTTACCTCAAAGAGCATGTTTTGCTGCTAGTTTTGCTACTGGTCAACTGTGTGACTTTGGGAGATTTACTTACCATCTCCGGGCCTCAATTTTCTCTTCTTAAAACACAGGTAATAAAATCTACCTCATAGGATGTTGTGAGGATTAAGTGAGATTACGTTTGCAAATTAAATATCCAACACATGGCAAGCAAAGCTGAAATATTTATTCTTTCTTCTTCATTTTTATTCCCTCTGGAATTCTGATGGGTCTAATAGTCTAGGGAAGGCATTTCTAGGAAAGGGGATTAAAGACGACATCCACCAAATCCAGGATGTGAGACGGAATCCAAGAATCACCAAAATCCAGTTAGCTCTGGTAGAATCCCAGCCTTCTCTGGAAATTTTCTTTTTTTTTCTTTCTTTCTTTTTTTTTGTGAGGAAGATCGACACTGAGCTAACTTCCGATGCCAATCTTCCTCATTTTTGGCCAAGGAAGAATGGCCCTGGGCTAACATCCATGCCCATCTTCCTCCACTTTATATGGTACACCGCCACAGCATGGTTTCACAAGTGGTGCATTGGTGCGCGCCCGGGATCCGAACTGTGAACCCCTGGCCGCCAAAGCGGAGTGCGTGCACTTAACCACTGCGCCACTGGGCTGGCCCCATGGAAATTTTCTTGTTTTGATTCTGTGAGTATTCTGCTTATTTCCCTTAGGATTTAGCATTTTTTTCATGCTTCCGGCTATCTGAGCCATGATGAGAGGACTAAGAGGAGGGGACTTGTGTTCCCAAGTGGGCCAGGGTGTGACAGGGGAACATCCCAGCCCTGGGGTAAGCAGGCTGACAGCATGAGAGACTCCAAGGGGAAAACTGAAACTCAACTTTCCCATCAGAAAAATTTCCTCATATTGTACATGACATATATATAGATATAGATATAGATAGATATATAATATGTGGTATCAGTCTGATCCAATCAGGGAAGTAAAACCACTATAAGTATTATTAAGTAAGGGATTTATGTTGGAATTAAACCTACACAAAGGTGGGAGGAGCTTAGGAAGTAAAGGTCCAGGAAGGGGAGTTGGAGAATCAGAGATGTCTTTCACCAGCCCTGTTGGAGCATCTGGAGGGGAAGGACAATTCGGAGCTTGCACCGGAAATGGGACAGCCAGCCAGGCATGCCAGCTGGCAGAGCAGGGTTGCAGAGAGGAGGTGGAGAGTGTATGGAAGGCTGCTGCTTCTCATAGCTGCTACTTCCGAGATTGTAGCTAAGCGGGGTGGGGGGTAGGGTGTGGGGGAGAGGCCTGGGGCTACTATTTGCCAGCAGGGCCCGAATTGGGAAGAAGAGCTGGATGCTGAGTAGCGGAGAGTTAGGACAAGGTAGAACCCACCAGCACCTTTTAGTCTGTCTCTGTCACTATATCTGACCACGATGGCTGTCAGAGAGTAAAGGCTGCTGATTTGCTTCTTCCTTCCACATCTCCTGCAAACTTCTCTTTCAGCCAACTCTAACCCAGAATCATACAGAGAAAGGGATTCTAGGAAGCAGCTCCAGTGTAGTCAAGTCAACGCATCACAACACTGCTGTAATACGTGTGTGTGTTTAATTACAAAATTCACACATACATCTTTGCTTGCTGAAACAAATTCAAATAAAATCATATGATATGAAATTAAAGAGAAAAGTTACCCTTTCATTTCCATTTGGGGGTGACAACAAAAAGTCTTTGTTTTTCCTGTGCATATATACAACATATATGGGTGCATTCACTGTTAAACATGTACAGATTATATATATTTGCCTACTTTTAATATACAAAAACAGAGTCAGGCTATAAATATTCTTTTGTAACTTCCCTATTCAATGACTATCTCATAGACTCCTTTCCATGTCAGTACATAGAGATCTACCTCATTGCTTATAGACTGTAGAGGATGGTATTTGTTTATATGGGTTGGAGATATCGAGTGTTTCTTGTCTCTTTACTGCAGATATACATATATGTATGTACACATGCATACACACACACACGTATCTGTCTGAGCATGTGAACAATTTCTTTTTTTTTTTTTTTTTTGTTTATTGCAGTAACATTGGTTTATAACATTGTAAAAATTTCAGGTGTACATCATTGTACTTCTATTTCTGCATAGATTACATCATGTTCACCACCAAAATACTAATTACAACCCATCACCACACACATGTACCCAATTATCCCTTTCACCCTCCCCCCTCCCCCCTTCCCCTCTGGTAACCACCAATCCAATCTCTGTCCCTATGTGTTTGTTTATTGTTGTTATTATCTACTACTTAATGAAGGAAATCATATGGTATTTGACCTTCTCCCTCTGACTTATTTCACTTTGCATCATGCCCTCAATGTCCATCCATGTTGTCACAAATGGCTGGATTTCATCGTTTCTTATGGCTGAGTAGTATTCCATTGTATATATATACCACAGCTTTTTATCCATTCGTCCCTTGATGGGCACTTAGGTTGCTTCCAAGTCTTGGCTATCGTGAATAAGGCTGCAATGAACACAGGGGTGCATGTACCTTTGCAAATTGGTGTTTTCAAGTTCTTTGGATAAATACCCAACAGTGGAATAGCTGGATCATATGGTAGTTCTATCGTTGATTTTTTGAGGAATCTCCATACTGTTTTCCATAGTGGCTGCACCAGTTTGCACTCCCACCAGCAGTGTATGAGAGTTCCCTTCTCTCCACAACCTCTCCAACACATGTTGTTTCCTGTCTTGTTAATTATAGCCATTCTGACGGGCGTGAGGTGATATCTCATTGTAGTTTTGATTTGCATTTCCCTGATAGTTAGTGATTTTGAACATCTTTTCATGTGTCTGTTGGCCATCTGTATATCTTCTTTGGAGAAATGTCTGTTCAGGTCTTTTGCCCATTTTTAATTGGGTTGGTAGTTTTTGTTGTTGAGATGCATGAGTTCTTTATATATTTTGGAGATTAAGCCCTTATCAGATGTATGGTTTGCAAATATCTTCTCCCAATTGTTAGGCTGTCTTTTTGTTTTGTTGATGGTTTCCTTTGCTGTGCAGAAGCTTTTTAGTTTGATGTAGTCCCATTTGTTTATTTTTTCTATTGTTTCTCTTGCCCGGTCAGATGTGGTGTTTGAAAAGATGTTGCTAAGACTGATGTCGAAGAGCGTACTGCCTATGTTTTCTTCTAGAACTTTCACAGTTTCAGGTCTTACATTCAAGTCTTTAATCCATTTGGAGTTAATTTTTGTGTATGGTGTAAGGTAAGAGTCTACTTTCATTTTTTTGCATATGGCTATCCAGTTTTCCCAACACCATTTGTTGAAGAGACTTTCTTTTCCCCATTGTATGTTCTTGGCTCCTTTGTCAAAGATTAGCTGTCCATAGATGTGTGGGTTTATTTCTGGGCTTTCGATTCTATTCCATTGATCTGTGTGTCTGTTTTTGTGCCAGTACCATGCTGTTTTGGTTACTATAGCTTTGTAGTATATTTTGAAATCAGGAAGTGTGATACCTCCAGCTTTGTTCTTTTTCTCAGGATTCCTTTAGCTATTCGGGTCTTTTGTTGTTCCATATAAATTTTAGGATTCTTTGTTCTATTTCTGTGAAAAATGTTGCTGGAACTTTGATAGGGATTGCATTGAATCTATAGATGGCTTTAGGAAGTATGGACATCTTAACTATGTTAATTCTTCCAATCCAAGAGCACGGAATATCTTTCCATTTCTTTGTGTCTTCTTCAATTTCTTTCAGAAATGTTTTATAGTTTTCGTGTACAGATCTTTCACCTCTTTGGTTAAGTTTATTCCTAGGTATTTTATTCTTTTTGTTGCAATTGTAAATGGGATGGTATTCTTAATTTCCCTTTCTGCTACTTCGTTGTTAGTGTACAGAAATGCAACTGATTTTTGTATGTTGATTTTGTATCCTGCAACTTTCCCATATTCGTTTATTACTTCTAAAAGTTTTCTGGTGGATTCTTTAGGGTTTTCTATATATAAAATCATGTCATCTGCAAATAGTGACAGTTTCACTTCTTCCTTTCCAATTTGGATCCCTTTTATTTCTTTCTCTTGCCTGATTGCTCTGGCTAGGACTTCCAATACTATGTTAAATAGGAGTGGTGACAGTGGGCATCCTTGTCTGGTTCCTGTTCTTAGAGGGATAGCTTTCAGTTTTTCACCATTGAGGATGATATTAGCTGTGGGTTTCTCATATATGGTCTTTATTATGTTGAGGTACTTTCCTTCTATACCCATTTTATTCAGAGTTTTTATCATAAATGGATGCTGGATCTTGTCAAATGCTTTCTCTGCATCTATTGAGATGATCATGTGATTTTTGTTCTTCATTTTATTAATGTGGTGTATTACGTTGATTGATTTGCGAATGTTAAACCATCCCTGCATACCTGGAATAAATCCCACTTGATCATGGTGTATAATCTTTTCAACGTATTGTTGTATGCGATTTGCTAGTATTTTGTTGAGGATTTTCGCATCGATGTTCATCAGTGATATTGGCCTGTAATTTTCTTTTTTGTGTTGTCCTTGTCTGGTTTTGGTATCAGGGTAATGTCAGCTTCGTAGAATGAGTTAGGGAGCTTCCCCCCCTCCTCAATTTTTTGGAAGAGTTTGAGAAGGATAGGTATTAAGTCTTCTTTGAATGTTTGGTAGAATTCACCAGGGAAGCCGTCTGGTCCTGGACTTTTATTTTTGGGAGGTTTTTGATTACTGTTTCGATCTCCTTACTGGTGATTGGTCTATTCAAATTCTCTACTTCTTCTTGATCCAGTTTTGGAAGGTTGTATGATTCTAAGAATTTATCCATTTCTTCCAGATTGTCGAATTGGTTGGCATATAGTTTTTCATAGTATTCTCTTATAATCTTTTGTATTTCTGAGGTGTCTGTTGTAACCACTCCTCTTTCATTTCTGATTTTACTTATTTGTGCCTTCTCTCTTTTTTCTTGGTGAGTCTAGCTAAAGGTTTGTCTATTTTGTTGATCTTTTCAAAGAACCAGCTCTTGGTTTTATTAATTATTTCTATTGTTTTTTTGGTCTCTATTTCATTTATTTCTGCTCTGATTTTTATTATTTCCCTTCTTCTACTGATTTTGGGCTTTGTTTGTTCTTCTTTTTCCAGTTCCTTTAGGTGCATTGTTAGATTGTTTATTTGAGATTTTTCTTGTTTGTTGAGATAGGCCTGTATTGCTATAAACTTCCCTCTTAGAACCGCTTTTGCTGTATCCCATAAATTCTGGCATGTCGTATTTTCATTTTCATTTGTCTCCAGGTATTTTTTGATTTCTTCTTTGATTTCTTCATTAACCCAGTCGTTGTTCAGTAGCATTTTGTTTAATCTCCATGTATTTGTGGCTTTTCTGATTTTCTTCCTATAGTTGATTTCTAGTTTCATACCTTTGTGGTCAGAAAAAGATGCTTGGTATTATTTCAATCTTCTTAAATTTATGGAGACTTGTTTTGTGGCCTAATATGTGATCAATCCTGGAGAACGTTCCATGTGCTTTTGAAAAGAACGTGTATTCTTCGGTTTTTGGATGGAATGCTCTGTATATATCTACTAGGTCCATCTGTTCTAGTGTGTCATTTAAGGCCAATGTTTCCTTATTGATCTTCTGTTTGGATGATCTATCCGTTGGTGTAAGTGGAGTGTTAAAGTCCCCTACTATTATTGTGTTACTGTCTATTTCTGTTTTTATGTCTGTTAATAATTGCTTTATATATTTAGGTGCACCTACATTGGGTGCGTAGATATTTACAAGTGTTATCTCCTCTTGTTGGATTGTTCCCTTGATCATTATGTAATGCCCTTCTTTGTCTCTTTTTACAGTTTTTGTTTTAAAGTCTATTTTGTCTGATATGAGTACTGCTACCCCAGCTTTCTTTTCATTGCCATTTGCGTGGAGTATCTTTTTCCATCCCTTCACTTTCAGTTTGTGAGTGTCTTTAGGTCTGAAGTGTGTCTCTTGTATGCAGCATATATATGGGTCTTGTTTTTTATCCAGTCAGCCACTCTATGCCTTTTAATTGGAGCATTTAGTCCATTGAAGTTTAAAGTAGCTATTGATAAGTATGTACTTACTGCCATTTTTAACTTTTTTTTTTTCCCTCAGTGTTTTAGTAGTCCTTCTCTGTTCCTTACTTCTTCTATACAGAATTGATGGTCACTTTAGTTTGACCTCTGTCTGAAAGCTGTACTCTTTAACTACCCTCCTCCCTCCTTTTATGTTTTTGATATCATATCCAACCTCTTTTTTGTGCATTTGTATCCATTACGTTCTAATCGTGGAAATAGATAATTTTTCCTATTTGTGGTCTTCTCTTTTCCCCTTAAATCAGTCCCTTTAACATTTCTTGTAACACTGGTTTCTTGGTGACAAGCTCCTTTAATTTTTGCTTATCTGGGAAAATTTTGATCTCTCCTTCCATTTTGAACGATAACCTTGCTGGGTAGAGTATTCTTGGCTGTAAGTTTTTCCTTTTAGCACTTTAAATATATCATGCCATTCTCTTCTAGCCTGTAAGGTTTCTGCTGAGAAGTCAGCTGATAGCCTTATGGGGTTTCCTTTGTATGTAACTTGACATTCTCTTGCGGCTTTTAGGATTCTCTCTTTATCTTTAATTCTGGACATTTTGATTATGATGTGTCTTGGTGTGGGCCTCCTTGGGTTTATCTTGTTTGGGGCTCTCTGTGCCTCCTGTACCTGGATGTCTGTTTCCTTCCTTAGGTTAGGGAAGTTTTCATCTATTATTTCTTGAAATAGATTCTCTGCCCCCTTGTCTCGCTCTTCTCCTTCCGGGACACCTATAACACGGATGTTAGTGCGCTTGATGTTGTCCCAGAGGTCCCTTAGACTGTCCTCACTCTTTTTAATTCTTTTCTCTTTTACCTGTTCACCTTGGGTAATTTCTTCTAGTCTTTCTTCCAGCTCACAGATCCGTTCTTCTGTATCCTCTACTCTGCTTTTGAGTCCCTCTAATGAGTTTTTCATTTCCAGTATTGTATTCTTCATTTCTGATTGGTTCTTTTTTATATCTTCCATTTCTTTGTTGACATTCTCACTGAGTCCATCTATTCTTCTCCCCAGATCAGTGAGCATCCTTAACACTCTTAGTTTGAACTCTCTGTCGGCTAGGTTGCTCATTTCTGTTTCACTAAGTTCCTTTTCTGGGGTTTTGTCCTGTTCCCTTACTTGGAATGTATTCTTTTGCCTCTTCATTTTGCCTCTTTCCCTGTGCTTGTGTCTCGGTATTAGGTAGGTCAGCTACGTCTCCTGCTCTTGGATAGGTGACCTTATGTAAGTGATGGCTTAGGAGGCTTCCAGTGTGCTTCCCTCAGTTCTCAATGTTCCAGGGGTGACCCCTATGTGGGCTACGTGTATCCTTCTGCTGTGGCCTGTTTGCTCTCCCTGTAGGCGCCCAGGGAGGCTGAGTTATGCTCCTGGCCAGCTGTTGTAATGCTCAGCTGCTTGTAGTTGTTGTGGGCCCTTCAGTCTCTTTATCAGCTGTGGGGAGCCCCAGCACAGTTGACTGCAAGTTCTAATACCACATTTGTGTTGCAGTATTTCTTTTAAGTGAGTAGGCCCCCACCGTGGCAGGTTGTTAGGCTCAGGGCCTTACAATTGCTGTAAGCCTCTAGCCTATTAGGTCTCTTGTCAGCTCTCTGAGGATTGCAGCTGGGTGGGGCTGCCCTCAGGCACAGGAGCACCCAATTGTTTCAGGTTTTGGAAGGTGGAGCAAACCTCCTATGTGGGTCTTTGAGAAGTACAAGTCTTCTGTGGCTGAGAAGCCCTGCCGCCCACAGGTCCACACACACAGTCAACACAGTCCTGCTGCCCGTGTGGCGCCCGACCTCCCCAAGTGGACCCAGTCTCTCCAAGGCGGGAGCCCCACACACTCTGCCACCGCCCCACACTCTCCACCCGCTCCTTGTGCACACCCTGCCCCGCTCAAGTCAGCTCAGTTGCCAGGCTGCAGAGAATCCAGTCACCAATCTATGCAGGCCCACACGTTGCCTGAGGGCTTGTTGTTGGGTGGGGCTAGTCTCTAGGGTGGGCTGCCTGCCCTGGCTGAGCTGGATTAAATCTGGTGCTCTAGCTGGTGGAGCAGACCCTGGGCTAGCAGGTCTCAGGGAGAACTCCAATGGCGTCTGTGTCAGCACGCTCACACCAGGCCACAACAATGGCCGCCGCCAATGTCGCAGTCCCTGGAGAGGTCTCACCCCTCACCGAGATGCACTCAGGGCCTATTAGGTGAGTCTCTTGTCACCGAAGCACTGTGCACCTTTCTTTCTGGTGATTTTAGGATGCTTTCTGGAACGGGTGAGTTTGTGCGCGGGCCCTTTAAGAGCCAGTTTTAGTTTCTTTGTGAACCGGGTTTTCTGGGGGTGCTACTCAATGCTTTAGTAGCAGGCAAAGTCAGATATTATGCTGCTGGTCTCAATTGTGCTGGGTCCACAAAATGCCCACAGCGGGGGCGCTCCCCGGCTCAGGGCCCCGCGCCTCCAGGGAGGCTGCGTACCTGTGAGCTGCTCCCGGCGGCCGTGAAGCTGGCGGCTTGTGAAGGTGGCGTTTTTCCTCTCCAGAAGGGAGTCTCTGCCTCTTCTACCCCAGTTAGGATTGTCCGTTGTTGCAGGAGTTCCTCTTATCCAGTTTTCAGTACTGTCTCAGGGGTAATTTTTCCACGAGTAGTTGTAAATTGGCTGTGTCCACGGGAGGAGGTGAGTTCAGAGTCTGCCTACGCCGCCATCTTGACTCCGCCGAACAATTTCTATAAACCATATTTCTAGAGATAAAATGTCATTTAAAATATTACATTTTAATGGCTCTGAATAAACTGTCCCCCCCAAAGTTTGCACTAATCCACATGCTTATCAGCAGTGCATACTTATTTCTTCCGTTAATTTTCTGTTACTTGTGAATTATGTCCATTTTTCTAATGTACTATTTGTCTTTTTGTATTGATTTGTTGACTTAAATATAGTGTGAATGTATTCTCTAATTCAGTTGATTATCTTTTAATTTTGTTAGTGGTGTCTTTTTAGTTTAGAAGTTTTATGTTTTCATACATTTAGTCTTTTCCTTTATGGTTTATAGGCTTAATGACATGTTCAGACAGAACTTCTACACTCCAAGATTGTAAAACTTTCACTCATTTTATATTCTGATTCCTTAATTTATTTCATATTTAGATCTTCAAGCTACCTGAAATTTATTGTTATGTGTGAGTGTGTAGTAAAGAATGTAACCTTGTCCCAAAACAGGTCTGGCCTTTGACCTCAGCTTCTGGGAGGTAATCCCTAAGCCCTTGGAGTGTCATGCCTCATAGGAGTGCCTGGGTTTGCCTGGGATCCTGGGGTCAGACTGGATAGTCTAACTGTACGATTTATGGTACAGCTGGACAAACCTTTGAGCAGGGGCTGGCCACGCCAGAAAGATCAACCAGGTGATATAGGGTGGGGGCTTTGGGTCATGTGGTATCAGGTGACCTCAAGACTGAAATCAACCACATGGGCAATCAATCAATCATGTCTATGTAATGGAGCCCCAGTAAAATCTCTAACACCAAGCCCTGAGTGAGCTTCCCCGGTTGGCACTAGTTTGTGCGTATTGTCACACACTGATACTAAGAAAGTAAAGCATCTTAATTCCACAGGGAGAGGACAATGGACACACTGCACTTGTTACTTTATGTGCTTCTTCCCTTGGCTGATTTTTTTTGTGTGTGAGAAAGATTAGCCCTGAGCTAACATCTGTTGTCAATCCTCCTCTTTTTGCTGAAGAAGATTGGCCCTGGGCTAACATCTGTGCCCATCTTCCTCTACTTTATATGTGGGACGCCTGTCACAGCGTGTCTTGATAAGCGATGCATAGGTCCATGCCCGGGATCTGAACCTGCGAACCCCAGGCCACTGAAGTGGAGAGCGGGAACTTAACCACTATGCCACCTCACCCCCCCCCCACCCCCGGCTGATTTTAATTGGTTTCCTTTCCTTGCAACAAACTGTAACCATGGGTATAATAGCTCTCAATGAGTTCTATGAGTCCTTCTAGCAAATTATTGAAACTGAGCATGGTTTGGGGAACTACCCAAACTTACAGTTGCTGTCAGAAGTGAGGGTGGTCTTGTGTGGACTGTTCCCCCAACTTTGCAGTTGGCAAACTCTTGGGGTGAGATAAGGTAGGAATCCAACACATTTTCTCTCTTTTTTCCAGATGGACACCTAATGTTATCAACTCCTCCTTCCTGTCACTGACTTGGAAGGAGAGCTCAATCATGTACTAAACTCAGGGAGCTGTTTAGAAATAAAATCTTGATCTCTTTAAAAAGAGTAAGCTGTTTAAGGAAGTTTGTAACTGGTTGAGGTTGACAGAGTGTGGCTTTGGAGTGCTTCTTGGGGCCATGTTGAAATCAGCGCTATGCTGAGGATGAATAAGGATCCAAGAGACTGTTTCCATACCTCTATCTCCCTCAAGCCCTGTCCATGTCCCCATAGCCGTGGCCATTGGTTTCATGCCCACCCTCAGGCCACCAGCTGTCACACAAATGCATACTCAAGCAGGTACTGACTGAACTCCTTTGGATGACACCATGGAACCATCACAATGTGGAGGACCCAGTGGAGAGTTCTTGTTTTACTGCATGTGTCAGTTTCCTTTCCCCATTCCTATACATGTCTCCTCCTGGGATAGAAATTGAGCTATAGAAATTGTCTCCAGAGCCCCCCATCCAACAGAGTCTTCATATGGGACTCCTGGCCGTGTCCTCATTGGAGACACAGGCCCAGCAACCCTAGAATTCACCTCAGGCAGTGGCCAAGTTTTTCCCGAAATTCCATCATTTTGTTTTGATACTTAATCAAAAGCATATTATGCATAATTGCGCAAGAATCGTCTTGAAGCTAGGGGGTCAATTCTCTTAGAGTAGGAAGTCATGGGAGAGAACAGCTTTTCTGACCCATCCTATTTTGGTTCTGGAAGGCCTTGCCTAGCTCCTCTGCCATTGCTCTCCATATCTCCCTTCCCTCTCTTCTGGCTGCGAGGATAACACACTTCCTCCTTCCTCCTTCCTCCTTCCTCAAAAGGCCAACTCATTTTTCTGTCTGTACAGGACACGTTCCAATGAGGGCAGACTCCAACAATCTAGAAATCTTCCTTTTCAGCTTCTCTTTTCCGTCTGCACCAGGAGTCCAACTACCTTGGCCTTCAGGTACCCACATGCTCGGTCCCAGATTTTCCCATGCTGAGGTTTGCCTCCTCAGGCTGGCTGCCTCCAAGGGGACAACTATTTCATCCACCCCGCTTCCCCTGCTCAGAGGGAGAGGAACACAGCCAAGCACTCCAGGCAGCATCAGTGGACACAAGAAACACTGGTGAACACAGCAGAGCAAAGTGCAATTTAGTAGAGAGAGCAAGACTCTAGAACTGCACTGTCCAATATGGTAGCCACTAGCCACAGGTGGCTATTTAAATTTAAACTAATTGAAAATTTAAAAATGTTAATAATTCGGTTCCTCAGTTACACTAGCCACATTTCAAGTGCTCAATGGCACATGTGGCTAGTGGCTGCCATATTGGACAGCACAGGAATAGATTTCCATCATTGCAGATAGTTCTACGGAACAGCGCTGCTCTGCGATAAGCCCCTCTCAGCTTGACTGGAGACCTGGATTTCACCTTTACTGAGTCATCTTGGGAAAACACTAGCTCCTTTTTGTGACTACTACTGTCCCTAGGGTTTTGTCCTCTCCATGGCTATGAGTGTTGTTTTCACCGATATGTCCCACGCCACATATTTTGACAGAGAATTTTATTTTCAGATTCCCAGTGGGAATTTACATTTTGATTCTCAGTAAACTTGCTTCAACGAGAATGAGTGCTGCCAGTGGCAAGCATTGAAAATGCAGTAGGTTTAAATGAAGATCCATATGAATGTGCAATGGAAAAGTCCAGGCATTCTTCTTCAAGGAACATTTTTATTTTCCTATTTAGTAAATTAGCATATGAATAGGGAGGAGGCTTAGAAGATACACGTTGTAGTGTTAGATCTGTTTATTAGCAGGGGCTGTGTCCATATCTTTTTACCTCAAGTTGGTGCCGAGAGAACCTTCTGTGAGTGGCAACAGCAGGCTGTCACTATTGCAAGCCTTCCCTAGCGATTCCCTCATTTGGACTTGCTCACTCTGCCCTTTTTGTAGGCCATCGATACAGTGTGATGACATTTTTATTTTGCTGCCCAGTGGCTCCCAGATGTTCTCATTCTTGTGTCCCCCCCTAGGGTATAAGTGGTGACGTTTCCTAGCTTCTGCAGCTCGACGGGGCTTCTCCCTGCGTCCTCTCTACTACCAGTGACTGCTGCAATCCTGCTTTTCACTTCCTTGGGAGTGCTGCTAGCATCTCTTGAAAATGCGCCAGAGTGATCATGACAATTGCCCAAGAAACTGGCAGAAAACAAGCAGAACAAAGTAGGTGCCTCCTGAAGACGAGCAAGGTCTGCAACTGTGCATTCATTTAACTCCCAAAACTGTTTTCTCTGCCGCTGGATTTCCAGCTTTGCTCCTGCCTTGTGAGGATCTGCTGTCCAAACTGGCAGAGAAAAGGAAGCCGTTGGCTGCTGAAAATGGCTGAGCTGCATGCTTCAGAATGCTGCCCTTGGAATGGGGTGACCAAGGCTGCTTCAGGCCCAGTGGGTGCAGCCTGTGAGAGGCAGCTCAGAGGGCAGGGGGAACCTGGGGCAAAGAGCTGGGAGGAGCAGGTCCTGTCTGGACACTGCCATTCCTGCAAAGTGGACCTTAGCCTCTCTCAGCGTCAGGAGGAAATGGAGATCACTCTCAGGGCTCAGGCATCCTCATGGAATTGTGATGCTGAAATGAAGCGCACACATAATTGTGCTTCTCGGATGGTTGGTTATATGCTGTAGAGAAGCATCACCCTTTCCCCTCTGGTTCCAGGACGAGTCTGAAAGACACATGAGAACCCCACGTCTGACAGAATGTTTCTCCTAAAGCGTTTATTTCATACTTACCCCAGTTAACCCAGCTCTGCATTCTTTACGGCCACACAGATAGAGTTGCTCAACTATTTACACATTAACCATTACTTCCAGTTGTAGAATGAAGGCTCTGGTTAATTTTTAAAAATTGGGGGTCAGAGTTAGCAAGGGGCTACTGAGGACATTACCCTGTGATACCGTAATTCATTAATGGTCCCAATTCGTCACCTCTCCCCAGAGCGACACTTTTTGCCACATAACTTTTCAGTTTCTCTCACTAAACAAGTGAAGTCTATTTCCTCACCATTTGGATGGGGCTCAACCAGTTGGCTTGCTTTGGCCAACAGAGTGTTGCAGAAGTGACAGCGTTGAGGGTTTCGAGCCTAGACCTCAAGAAACCCTGCGCAGAGCAGAGATACTCGCCCCAGTCATCCTAGCCACAGGCCAGGATTTATCAGCCAACAGCCAGCCAGCCCCAGACCCATGAGCGAGCCCTGCCAAGACCAGCAGAGCCACCCAGCTAACCCCAAAAGCATGAACAATAAATGTTTATTGTGAAACGCCACAGAGGTTGTGTGGCTGTTTGTTATGCAGCATTATTGTGTCAATAGATAGCTGATACCCTCCTGTAAAGTGGAAAGATGGTCCCCTTCTTAGCATTGGGAATAAACCAAGAGTATGTCTCTCAGACGGAAAGCAGGATTTGGGTAGCTTTTCTAGAAAGAGTTGTGGGCTTTAAAGTTGTAATCTCTCTCACACTGCAAATTTTTAATTCTTAAAGATGAGGCCATTGCCTCCACCTTAGGTCCAGCCTTGCTCAGACTCTGGGCCAGCCCTTTTCCTATTCTGGTAGGTTTTAGGGAGCCGTACAGCACTAGCTCAATGATTCAGAAGTTCAACCTCAAGGCTATTTTGCTGCTGGGTCCGTTCTGTTCTCATCTTCTCCCTTGTGACTAAGTCCTGCTTTGTTCTCAGATTCGCACAGCTGTGACCTTCTTGGTTCAGGGTCCACATTTTCTCCACTCCTTTGGATTACTGGAGCCCTATCACCAAAGTCTGTTTTCTCAAATGGAAGTGCCACAGACTGCCCATTGCCATAGTTACACGTCCGGGGTGTAAGTAATAGACAATAACAACAAAACAATGAAAAGCATTTACTTGCCACTGTATTAGGCTCATGGGTTTTTTCCCCTAGTATCCTGGACTACTTTTACTCTATATATTATTTCCCTACTTTCACAAGCAGAATCCAGCCCTGGTGGTCTAGTGGTTAAGATTCAGTACTCTCACTGCCATGGACCCGGGTTTGTTCCCCAGTCCGGGAACCACACCACCTGCCTGTGAGGTGGTGGTTGTGTGTTGATGTGGATGTCATACTGTTGATGGTTGTGTGATGCTGAAAGCTATGCCACCAGTATTTCAACTACCAGCAGAGTCACCCATGGTGGACAGTTTTCAGCAGAGCTTCCAGACTAAGACTTCCTAGGAAAAAGAACCTAGCCGCCCACTTCTGAAAAAAATTGGCTATGAAAACCCCATGAATAGCAGTGGAGCATTGTCTGCTACAGCGCCGGAAGGTGATAGGATGGTGCAAAAAGACCAGGCAGGGTTCCTCTCTACTGTACACAGCGTCGCAAGGGGTTGCAATCAGCTCAATGGCACTAACAACGAACTTTCACAACTGGTTTCTGTCTTCACCATGCCCCAACTGCCTACTCCACTCGAGGAGTGATTTTTCTGTCTAAGGTCACATGCTACCGCCAACTGAAATCTTTTCAAGACAGAAAAAGGAAGCTAGAGGGAGTCTGGGTATTGGAGACAGCTACTGGGACACTGATAGATTCCAGGGAAAGATGGCGTCCAGTGTCAGGCCTCATTGCTTCTCCCAGTAATAACTGGCTTAGAATAAAAAGTTAAGAGACCTCTGGTTTCATCAGAGGCTAGAAACCACCTTAGCAGCTGGATAGTAATTCTGTTTTAACCAAACTTAACAGAAGACAGAGAAATTAGGACAGAATTTCCTCAAGTGTAATATTGGGGATATTAGGTATTAAAGAAAAAATGAGGGGGTCTATGGTCAAAAAATATAGGAAACACTAGGCTAAGCAGTTAAACACGCTTCTTGGTTGCATTTCTTGGAACTTTTTATAAGTGATTATGCGTTGTCAGTCTCTAAAAGAGAGGTTTCTTAAAACGCATTTATCTCAGGGTTCTTTATCACAGTCTCTCAAGAGACATTGTGTAACATGGATGTAGAGAAGAGGTTTGAGACCCAACCCCCCTGCAAGGACAAAGACGGTCTCTGCAATTGTCTCTGAGGAGCAGTCTGAACCCCAGGAGAGAACTCGGGCTCCAGAGGTGCTGGGGAGGTGCCAGGGATCTGCAATGCAGCCTGGAGACACTTGGGAGAGTTGGAACGACTTCCTATCACCAGGACTGGCAACATCTTTGTGCCTTGAAGATCTAGTCAAAACTGGAAAACAGTTCTAGAAAGGCTGAGGTTTTCGCTTACTGGGGAGTGGATCCTACTTAAATCTCTCTCAACCCAAAAGCTCAGGCATCTAGGTCAGGAACCATCCTGGAAGGGAAGAGAAGGTAACTCTCCTCCCTCTTACCACTTCCAGGAAGCCACAAAAATCAAGTCAGTTTTGTTACCTAAAAGCCAGGATGAGAAATCTGTAGCCTATTAGTGCTTCAGAGTTGCATAGTCCACCAGGTCTTAACACTTTTCCTTTGATCTTTTTGTTTTCTCAGCTTAGAATTTTTATAATGGCGAATTTCTTTCTTTTTTTTTTTTTTTAACTTGCTAGGGGATATTTACTTAGGGGATATTTCCAGTCATTTATGAAAATTAAAGACATAGACCTTTCTTCCTGTCTAGATAGGTCAACATGTAATTTGCTGTTCAAACGGGGATGCTTTTGAGAAAAAGGAGGGCACTGTTAATAACTCTCTTGGAACAACATGCTAGAACCAGGACAGCCCCAAGCAAACTGCAGTGTGTGGTTACCCTGCTCATAGGTGTACAAAAATCTGTGCAACATAGGAGTTTTGATAACAGATGTCAGACATTGATGAGGCTGTAGAGATGAGGGGCCAGGGAGAAAATGTGGGTTAGTGGCACAGAGGGACTTTAGGAGCGGCTAGTGTCAGCAATCCAGAAAAAGGAAATGGCTCTGGTTATTATGACCTGTAAATTGTTAGAGTCATGGAAAGGTTGACTTGGGAGGACATTGGAGATAACATTAAAATGCAGAGAAAATGCTCTCCTTCTGTAAGTTTTGGAGAAATATGTCTCTGAGTTAAACTCAAGTTGTAGCATAGCCTAGACTGAGGTTGATACAATATCCCACTCTTTGTAAGTCAGGTGGGCTCTAGCTTCTCCACATTAGTTCAATACACTGATGGACCTTTGCCACAAGGGACTAGGGGATGTCCAGGGAGAGTAAGAGTTGGCTTTATGATTCTATGATGTTTTAGTATTATTAATACATGCTAGGGCCGGCCCCGTGGCTTAGTGGTTAAGTGCGCGCGCTCCGCTGCTGGCGGCCCTGGTTCAGATCCCGGGCGCGCACTGACGCACCGCTTCTCCGGCCATGCTAAGGCCACGTCCCACATACAGCAACTAGAAGGATGTGCAGCTATGACATACAACTATCTACTGGGGCTTTGGGGGAAAATAAATAAATAAATAAAATTATAAAATACATGCTAATTTTCTTCCCTGTGGTATTAGAAACCAAGAGGTATTAGGATTTGTAAATTGTATTTCATAGAATGACTATATCTGTAAAGCAGATGACAATTTAAGTAAACTGGAGTAGTTATTAATTAGAGGTGTAGTATATGTCCAGGATTAGAAAATAGAAAATTTCTCTAAGTGGAAGAAACTTGACTAACTTTATTAACACTGGTTATTTTAAAAAAATTGTTGTGTGGTTCTCCTTCTCCTTCATATTATTATTAGTAGTAGCAGCAGTAGTATTGTTTTGCTAATGTTAAGGAACTCAGAGCCAGGCACTGTGCTAAGTGTTATTAATCCTGATACCGTCACTAGTAAGTCCCCATTTTACAGATGAGAAAACTGAGGTTTAGAGAGGCTACGTGACTTGTCTAAGGTCAGAAAACTAGTAAATAGGTTTAACATCCAGGTCTGTCCTCCAAAATCCGTGCAGTTATTAACCTCCTCCACATATCAACTAAATTAACCTGCCTGGGGCAATCTGGCACAGAATATTTGGTCAGTACTTCCAAATTTCCAAAGTATAGAGAATCAGAATCTGTCTTTTCTTTGATTCTTTGGATTTAGGAGTGCTAGTGGCTTCCATGCTAATAGCAAAAAACAAGAGCACATGAGTCCCTGACTTGGGGGCATTATATACCCAGAATATTTGATAGCTCCAACTGATTACTTTAAAAACTCTCTCCTCTATGCAACAAAATTATTTTCAACAATAATCATGAGCTAATCAGTTATAATCATTATTTTATTGATTGATTCTTCAGTTTTAAAAAAACAATTAACAAGTTAAAAAGAAGAATACATTTCAATGTAAAGACGTTATTCAACTGGGGTAAAATATTTCACGCACTAACTGAAATTTGCACAAACATACTACATCTCGAAGTTTGCCTACTGTCATAAATTTAAACACAAATATAAGTGATCACATAAAATGATAGAATTGAAATAACTCAAGTTTGGTTTTGCCTTCTTTATATTCCCTGTGCTATCAATGTTACTTTGAATCTACTGGTTACAGGTAGGAATCTGGAGAACCACGTGTGATAGAGACATGTACGACACTGGAACTACCACGAACTGACTTTAGAAATGAATGTGTGAGGTCTGGTGTTGGGGCTGACTCTGGAATCAGGAGTGTTTCAAATTAACTTCCATGTAGAATACAATGTCTATGAAGGATACGTAACAAACATGTATTAAATGAAGTTATATATACATTATCAAAACTCAACACAAATCATCATAATTAGGATGCAGTCAAACAAAAGATTTTTTTGAGAGAGGAGAATTTGATCACAGACGTTTAGAACTGCTGGCACATGTGATAATGAAAAGCAGACCAGCTTCTACTCATTTTTAATATTGATTTGAAAATCGCTACAGACAATGTACTCCTTCACTGCCTTCACCTGAGCAGACCACTCCCGCTGCCCATCCTTGGCACCCCTGCTTTGGGGTTCCCCGATCTGGTTCAGGAACCGTGTGCTTCCCTGAGGGAATGCCTATGTATTGAGAAGCTTTAGGAAGTTCGTACTTTAAAACAAAAACAGTTCTATTTTGGGGAGTTCCCAATCATATAAGGAAGAAGTCGCTCACCTCTTTAGAGACAGCTGAGGTCAGGAGACCAGGGCTGTTCTCCTTGAGAACTTGAGTCTGAGTCTGGGTTGGAAGAGCTCATATTCAGAAATGGAGCTACAAGATAGGGATGGCCACAAGGAAATGACTCTGGCTATTATGGCATGTTGTTTGTTACAGTCGCGGAAAGGTTGACTTGGGAGGACATTGGAGATAGTATTAAAATGCAGAGAGGGCTCTTCTTCTGTAAGTTTGGAAGAAAGTTTATGTCTTTGAATTAGGCTCAAGCTTACCATTAACAGGAGCTTGCTTGCCTTTTAAAGCAGGTAGACAGTAGCATGCTGAAAGTGATTCCTAGATGCAGCTCTAAGGCTCCCCAGGTACCAAAGGCAGGCAATGAGTGATGGAGCCTTATCATCACACCTTAACAGCGCACCAGAGCTGGCAGGGATGGATGGGACTAGGGTGAAGAAGGCATGTTCTGCCATGCATCGGCTGGCACATATTCCTCTGAGCCTGCCAGAGATGATAGCAGGCAACAATTCCTTAAGCCAAACAAATTATGGAGAAGGACAGCTTGTGAAAACTTATGTGAAATTTTAAAAGATTGGAAGCTTTATTGTTCTCAGTTATAAACTGCACTCAAATTAATTTTGAAGCAACTGGTGCCAAGTAAAGGTCTTGCCAGATGTACTTTAATGAACGAGAAAGAATAATTTGTGATTATAATTTGTGTGTTATATTCAATTAGGTCCTGAGTGGTTTAAAGTGAATTTTCTTTTCAATGACATTTTTATGATTATAAAAATAATAAAATCATTATAGAAATCACAGAAAAATGTTAAAATAATAATTATCCACAATTTTATCTCCCATAGTGTATATAGATCTTAAAATCTTTTCACTTAATACTATGCTTGAACATTTTCCTCTGTCGTCAATCATTCTGTGGAAGTATTTTTAATAGATGCATATTATTTCAGTGTGTGAATTTGCCATAATTTATTCACCCTATCCCCGACACTGGACTTTTATACTTTCAATTTTTTTGATATAATAAATAACACTATGATGAACATCCTTGCAGATAAATCTCTCCATATAGTTCTGAATGCTTTCTTATCATAGATTCCAAATCATGGAGTTATTGGGGGGAAAGGTATAAACATTAAGACTCTTAGTGTGTATTGTCAGGTTGCTTCCCTAATAAAGGTTTTGACCAACTTACCTTTCACCTGCAGCATGAAAGAGGGCTTCTTCATTTGCTCCCACCATCAGTAAAGTGTACTAAACGCTCCCAATTTTAAGGGACCAAAATAACATTGTTTCATTGTAATTTTTTTTAATGATGATTATGCATAATAAAGGATATATCTGATCTTTATCTCTGGTTCCTGACACAGAGCTTCAAAAAACCTTGAGATTCCCTGAGTGATAGGCGTGCCCTTGTATGCTAGTGAGGTGACTCAAGGTGGGTCCCTGGACAGCATCAGGGTGGGGGCTGGTCACCAGAAAGACCAAATGTGTGAGTAGAGAGTCCGCTGGATCTCCAGGGAGGGGAGAGGGGAGAGGTGTTGGAGACTGAGCTTAATGACATAGCCAATTAGTTAATCAATCAAGCCTACATAGTGAAGCCCCGCTAAGCAAGCTCTGGAGTGGTTAGTGTCAGAATTTTATTGCAGCACATCCAGTTGTGGGTGAAACATAATAATGATTTTTGATAAGTGGAATTTCTTTTTCATGGTTACATTCAACAGATAGTTATTGCACACCCTCTCTGTGCCAGGAAAGGTGCTAGATGCTGGGAATCCCACTGGGAGCAAACCTGGAGACAATCCCTCCCCCACCCCATGCCTGTGGGAGTTAAGTCTGGTGATGGGGAGGCATTAATCAAATAATCACCCATCATGTAAAATTGTACAATGGGAGGTGTAGGGGCTATGAACTCATTGAATAGGAAGATTTGACTTAGGGAAGCCAGGGAATGCTTTCTTAAGGAAGGGGTAGAACTGACCTCTGAAAAAGGAGAAGGAATTAACTGGGAGAAGGGGTGAGTGGGTGAGTGAGGATGCGGTCCAGGCAGAGAGAGCAGCCCATGCAAGGCCAGGGTGCTGGGGTGCAGGGAGGGGGGGAGTGAGTGACAGAGCTGCTGGGCTAGGAGTCCAGTGCACAGGAGCGTCCTGTTTAGGATGATTTAAAGAGCTTAAGGGAAATGTTTCTGGCTATTTTAAGGAACTAAGAAAACAAAGAAGGCAGTAGTGAGGGAAAGGATTACAGACCGTCCATTGGGATACAAGGCACTGGACCAGCTAATCTAGGAGATGGAGGCGTTTGCATAGGAGCCTCACAGAACTGGGATATACTTGGGGATGATATACAGGGAATGATTAGTAGCTGAGTGCTAGGGAGGGAGGGAATGGGGTAGCTGACATCTACAGATCCCGAAGACGGCAGTGATGACAAAAAGAATAAACTGTCAGAGTTTAGACTGTCAATATTGAAGAGAGTATAAATTTCTAACCAACAGTCAAGGCCAAGGCCACTGTTGGTTAGAAATTTATACTCTCTTCAATATTCTTTCCAATTGGTTATTTGCATGATAAAGAGTGTATATGTTAAAAAAACAAGACAATGAATGTGATGGGCATGTGCAGCTGTTCTCAAAGCCCATGCCTCACCTCTGGGGCAAAGTCATGCCCAATGCATCTGACAGCAGCTTCCTCCCATGTATTTCCTTGTGGGGAGTTTACCTTCACAAGACTAGCCTGCCCTTTCTCTTGCTTCGTCTTGGGAAATATGCATGTTATGATGAAGTGTTGGGATTATAACAATTGGCTTTCAGAAAGGTAGCCACATTTTCTCCTCCAGCATAAAAAAATTCTAAAATGTTATTGGTGAACTTCTTTAAGCACTGGGAAGCTTTCTTTGTAATTTAAAGAAAATCAGATTTACTAAACACTCAGGAAAAGAATGTTTGTTCTGATGTTTGAAATCTGAGAACCTCTGACAAGGGAGAATGAAGAGCCCTGTCTGTGTTCACACGTGCTCCATAGACGTGAAGGAAGGAACAGCTGGAGGAGTCCACGCTCTCAGGATGGCTCAAGAGGACGCCTCGCACAGGGCATTGAGTAGGTGCTCAATGAATAAATAAAAAGAGTTGATTCTGAATGTGAATGTGAAAGTGAAAATTAGTTCTTGTTCTACTGAGATTTCCCACTGAATTTAGAATCCAAATTCAAGTCAGGGACGTGACGTTTACAAAATTGATCCAAGAAGTAGGAATTTCCACCAATATTTTGTAATGTAAGATTAAGATAGGATTAAGTTGGGGAGGTAAGGAAGGAAGGATATAATTGCCCCCCCCCCCCCGAGAAACCCCTGTGGTTTAAAGTCGGGACAGCCTCCGCATGGCGGCCATTGCTAATTGGTCATGGTACTCCTTCCTATCCAGATAGGAGCTGTCTCAGAATTTTCCTTTACATCATACTCCAGACTGCTATTATCAGTTAGTTAAGCAAAGTTGGCATGCCAGGTGAAAGTTATTTGCAATCCCCTGCTTCAGCATATTTAGATCATCCAAATGGCAACAACTAAATTGTCAATGCACGCATAATAATTATCTTTGTAAGGAAATAAGGAAGCTAGCACTGCAGTGTCCCAAGTTACTGGATATCCACACTAATATGCAATCCTGAGGAATAGCTATAGTTTTTGTTTTTGTTTTAAGCAGCTAAGCAGCTGTGATAGCTAATCGGATAGAAATGAACGGAGACTCAAAAGAGTCTGACACGAGTATTCTATCCACTTTCTCCGGGTGGCACGACAAGCTTGGACCCACAGACACATGTTAACATCAAGGTCAAGATTGGCAGAGGTTGTCCAGTGAGGGCGTGAGAGAGATAGAAGGGATTTCAGGGCCTGAAGTTATCCTAGAAGAGTCTACAGGGTAGAAACGATGCCCACGTGGTTGCCTCAGACTTCAGAAAGAAGGCAGGGCCACGAGAATGATTAGCATTAATAACTGTCATTTATGGCACAACCGGCCATGGGCCAGGATCTCACTTAAATATCACAGCCATCATGTGGGGAAGATTTTATTCTCTTCCTTGGCCCATGAACAAACAGGCTCAGAAAACTGAGCAGTGTGCTAAGGGTCACACGACCCGTAAGTGGTAACACTTGAATTTGACCCAGTGACAGTGGGCTCCAAAGAGAGCTCCGTAAATAACCACACTAGACTGCTCAGATGTAGCAGGCATGTGGCCCCAAAGTAGATATTGGGAGGGTTAGGCACAGGGATAAACTTTCCAAGAAGGGCCAGAGATTGGACAGCTGGGAGGGATGAGATGTTCAATACTCCTGGCACTTAAGTTTTGCTTTCTTATTTACCTAATATTATTAAACTAACAGTCTGCATTAGTTAACTGCTTCAGTTAGAGCTGGCTAAATACAGAGCTGCAAGAGCTAACGGGGTGTAGAAGAAATGGACCATCTGAGTATAATGTGGTACCTACTGTTACCTTCCACATGGCTGAGCCACAGCCTCGCTACTCACGGTGCAGTTTCTGAACCAGCAGCACTGGTTGCACCTGAGTACTCGTTAGAAATGCAGAGTCTCAGGCCCCAGACCTAATGAATCAGAATCCACTTTCTAACACAATTCTCAGATAATTCGTGTGCACATCAAGATTGGAGAAGTGCTGAGCTAGGAGGCACAACCAGAAGGAAAGGTAGGATGTAAAATATCTAAAGAAACAAGTATATTCAGAAAAAAAAATAAGGCAAAAAAGTTCTTTTCCTTAGGAAAAAAAATAAAGCAATTTAAAGTTTAGCTCAAGGAGGTAAATTTTTTTTCCTGGTAAAATTATAAGCAGGATTTGTTCATTTGAAACAGGATAAAAAAGACTGGAGACTTATGAGGGTTGTTGTCACATCTGGTGGGCACAAAATTGAAATGAGCTGAATAATGGTCTTTCCATTCCTTTATTCATGAGTGGGGCCCAATGGCTTCAGGGTACTTTTCTTCCTTCCATAAAGGAAGAAAACAACCATGCATTCCCAAGGAGATGCATGTTATTAAAAATTATAAAATGCCCATGATGGCTTGTGGATGGAGGTAGGAGAGTTGTAGGGATGGGGGTTGAGGGGAAAGATACCACCTGGCCCAGGCCAGAGAAACAGAGGGAAAATTCTGGAACGGGGAGAGGTTAGGAAGCTCGCTCCAGCTGGGGATCTCAGGCCTTTCTGTTGTCACTCCGCCCAGTTTGTTAAATTTTGGCTATCCATAAATACAGATCTCAGAGATGAAAATAAAGAATAATTTTGTTGGCCAGGAAATCACCATCTATTTTTTCAAAATTGAAATAGCTTCATTGTTTTCTTTCCTGATTATGAAAGTCATACTTATTGCAAAGAAATTAAGAGAGTGAAGAAAAAATGTGAAATAGAAAATGACAATCACTTTAAACCCTAGACAGAGAGAACTATATATTGATACTAAACACACTCACCCACACACACATACTTGCCCTCACATGCACACGCAGACACACACCATCACATGCGCGAAGGTTTATAGACCCGGTATCACGTAAAATGGAATCTCCAATGCCGTGCTTGGAGAATGTAGGGCTTTGTGCTCCTACAACCCAAGGGACGGGTGGTTGAGATGGTCCTTTCCAGTTTGAGGGCTAGGAGAACTAGGTGCAGGTAATTACTATTAGTCTTAAAATTTCTAAAGGCCTTTTTATTAAGTCTTAATGCTGAAACATCAATATTCCTCCTATGAAATTCACCTAGAGCAAGGTAAATTTATACTGCTGAAAAAAAACAACTTGGTAAGTCAACTTACCCTCATTTAAGTAGAATCTGTAACCATCTTTTTTTGCCCTAATCCTGCCAACTCTGAGAAAAATAGGAGCTGGGGAGGAGGGTCGTGGGAGTGACAGTGCCAGCATGGCCTCAGGGCAGCTGCTCTCAGGTTTGTGTCCCGGCAGCCACAGCACTGGGCTGGGGAGGGTCAAAGGCTTTAGTTGGATGACTCTGGCACATTCCAGGGTGACAGGCTAGCTCACTGAAGCTGACCCTCAGGGGCCCCTGGGGCTTCCTCAGAAGCCTCAGCCTCGGAGCCGCGCCCTCCTCCCCCTGGGGCTCCGCTGGGCACTCTGCCCTGCAGCCTGAAAGCAGTCACGTGGCACAGAGTGAGGTTGAATAAATGCTTGCTCTGAGCCCCATTGCGTGCCAAACGTTGACAGGGCTGCTGTGGTATTGCTCAGGCACCAGACTTCTCCCCCTACTCTCCTGTGCTCTGGGATCCTCCCGGGAGCACGCGTCTCAGGCCTTTTCTCTCTTCCACTGGAGCTGAACCCAAGACCATCTTGCAAGCCCTTCCCTCTTCAGGATCGATGTCCGTTCTTCTGATCCTGCTCTGGGTGTTTTCTTTGTCCCCATGCTGCTTTCTTTGCTTGAGATATGGCATCAGCGCCCTGACCCCGGCCACCCCATGGTCAGGTGTCCTGTGGCTCTGAGAGCGTTCAGCAAGAGGGTACTGACAGCGCCTCGTTCCTCCACAGCCTCAGCATTTCAGGTTACACTGTCTTGGATCAAGGCTTTGCCACCCCCTCCCCGCTTTTTATTTGCAAATCTAACACATCCACGTTGCATCTGGGAAGGTGGCGATTCAAGGGCATGAGAGAGAAGTGAAAGTTGTGTTCATTACACCCAGAAGGGCCGAGAAAGAGGGGGCAAATTCCTCAACCGGGAAACCCCACACACATGAAAACGGATGAGAAGGGGGCATTTTTATGCCTTGCTCATCAGCAGACAAAATCAGTGAGGACTAAATGCTACCTTCAGTGTCACTTTTCTGTGCTGTGAGAACTAGATTTGAGGTGCCCGTTTAGGAAAAGTTTTTTTATAGAGTTCTTGGTCACTTTCCCAGATTTCTTTTTAAAAACAAACAAATCTAACCCAAAGGCAAACACACACACACACACACACACACACACGCTCGCACTCAATTTCAGCTGATGCTAACCAATCCAGACACACTGGTTACCAGGTCTTTCGGGGCCAGGGTGAGAACTTGGCTCCCACCTGCCTCTTCTTTGGTGAAGGATGATCAAACTGGACACCATGGCTGAGGGGTTGGTGAGTGGTGGCCAATTCACAGGGTTCATTGGCAGAGGGGAAACTTGGCAAACCATGGGCACCGAGAAGGGCAAAGACAATAATTGAGCTCTGGGTATTATTTATAGGCGTCTGGGGCTGGCTTGATGTGGACTCCAAACAAGCAGTCAATTTGGTTGAAAACTCACAGGAACCATCTTGTGTCGAGTCGTCACAAGAACCCCTAGGTGTGAGTGGATTTTTACCTCTTCCTTTGGCTGAGTCAGTGTGATTCACACAGTCATGTTGTGTTTCTACTTGTGGATCCACAGGTCTGAAGGTCAACCTGAACTCATTCTCACCTTCTTCAACTGAGCAATGGTGGCTTTGGTAATACCTTAATCACAGATTTCACTTGCTCTTCAGAATGGTCCTTTGAGGAATCCAATTTGAAAGATGGTGACGTGGAAGGTGAAGTGAAACGCCCAAGGTCACTAGGAGCTGATGGAGGAGCTGGAACTGCTTCCGGGCTGTGCTTTTTCTACAAATCAGTCGGCCTTGTTGGCCTTGCTGTGCAGACGTGCCGTGGCTCCATTGTGTGCCCTCCCCGGTCACTGCTGACGCTTGAATAACTGATTGTACGTCCTACCCTGAACCCTTGGTCTGGTGCTATCCAGAGCAATCTTGACTATCAATGGCTCATCTCCATTTCTTGTGTCATATGGTTTTGTTCTTAGCATTCCATGGTTAAGCTTAGCTGCTTGAACTTGTGCTTTGAAGTTGGGTAAACTAGTATTGATTATTCATTCTTTCGGCAAATACTTAGTGGGAACTAGTAATACCAACTGGGCAACAGGAACTGTGTCAGGCACAAGGGATCCAAGATGTCCAAGACCTCTTTTGCAGCTGCCATGAAGAGTCATTAGAAAGAAAGACATGAAGTGAAACATCACAGATAAGTCTGTAATTATAAACCGAGATGGGTGTTGGGAAGGAAACAAACAGGGAGCTAAGAGGACATATGATAGAAGAGTCAGGAAGACTTCCCTAAAGGGTGGATCTCAGCTCTGCGAGATGAGAGGGGGTTAAGCAGACAGGGTAAGGATGGCAGGAAGTGCACTCTGGGCAAAGGCCCTGTGGCAGATGGTGCCCAATGTGCTTGAGGAATCGAACGCAGGCCAGTGTGGTGGCAGAATGACAAGAGCATTAAAGGCTGGGCTGATTCACCCCTGAGACCTCTTCCAGGGCCCTCTGTCAGGAGCTCAGCTGAGCTGGGAGAGAGTAAGCTGAGATGCAGGGTCTCAAAGAAGCCTGTTAAAGCAACAAGCCAAAAATGAAAGAGTGAATATGATGTTATGAGCAAGAGGCTAAAACTAGAGAAAGCACTGACTCGCCTCGCTCCATTTTCCCCGATGGAATGGTGCACTGGTTCTGTGTCAGGAGGATCAGCACAGATGTGGAGTCATCTCACTGTTGAGAGAGACTGAACAAAAGTCTCCATCAGTTTTATGGAGCCTGAGGTGGGGAGGGAGGAAGGGGGCAAGGGCTAGGAGTGGAAAAGTCCTGGGGACTGAGTCAGAGTGGGGAAAGTGTCTTCAAGGCCTACCCCTCCTCCCGCATAAGGAGTCTCAGCAAAAGCATCTGAAGAAGACCTCTGCCCAAGGCCTCAGACAAAGAGCCCTAGGAATGAAGGCGCCTGAGCTGGGAATGCAAATATGTGAAGGAGGTGGCCCACCAGAGGGTCCTGAGACCTTGACTGCAGCTCCCCCCAGAGACTGCCAGGCGCTGGCTGTGCACCCAGGCTGGTGTGGGGAGACCTGCCAGGTAACCCTTTGTAATGGCTTGTAGTCAGGTCTCAAAAATCACACATAGGTTTTTAACCAGAAGCTGGACTCCTCAATTTAGGTGTCTCTTACTGCCAGGGATTCGATCATATTCTACAAGAAAGATTTAAGTTTAGAGAAAGTGACAGTGAAGAAAGATAAGGTAAGCTACCTAGTTCACTGTTTCCTGAGCACCTACTATGAGTCAGGCACGGTGGTAGGTGTGGGGCAGAGTAGGTTTGAAAACACAGCACGGCCCAGTTTGCAGAGTTCCAGGTGAGTGGCCTCCACAGACATCAAACAAATACACATACAAATACATATTAAATTAAAAATGGAATAATTGTTATAGTTTTAGAGAACAAGGCATTATGGGAAAGAACGAAAGGGAGACTTAATTTAGACTCAGGGCAGGGGCGGTAGAGGAAGTTCTTTCTGAGAAAATGAGCTTAAGCAGAGACCAGAGAGAGAGAAGGAATTAGCCCAGAGAGATCAGAGGGAGTGACGTTTCAGGCAGAGGGAACAGCAAGTACAGAGAGCAAGGTGAGGAGTTTGTGTTTTATCATAACCAAGAGGGGGACATGATCAAATGTGAAAGATTTGGGGGAGAGGGGGAAGAAGAGAGGAAGAGGAGGAGGATAAGGGAAAAGGGGGGTGAGAAAAGAAAGGAAAGAGACATGTGGTGGGAAAGGAAGTGAGGGAACAGGCCTTGAGAAATATGAAGTGCTGGGTGTCTTCATCGCTGGCCTCATATGGCGTGGAAGGGGGCTGGGAGGTTTGGGGAAGGGGGAGCTGCATCCCATAAGCACAGCCTCATGGGGGACATCCACACCCCCAGAGCTGGCGGAGGCTGGGATTCTGGGCGGGTTGAGAACACAGGCCAGCCCCTTAGAATCCTGCTCATCTTCTGAGCTGGAAGTCAAGAGTCCTCTCACAGGGCAGCGATTTGGGCTCCCCTCCAGGAGCTCCAGGCAGCTCAGTGTTCAGAGACAGGGAGAGAGGCCCCTCTTGCCTTTCCAAACAGAGGCCTCGTGTCCCTAGCCCCAGGGGGGCTGAGACCAGATGCCTGCAGCATGGTCAAATTCCCACAAATTCTCACCCAGGCCCCAGGTTTGCAGATTGAACAAGAGCCCACTCCTTTAGAGTCTGAGCTCGAAGGCTAGTTAATTGTCATTTAGTATAATTAGTGTCATACCACAGATTTCATTCTACAATAATTAAAATCTTTATTTTACAAATAAAGGATAAGGACTTGATTAAAAGCTGTTATGAAAAATTATCCAAAACTTGGAAATTAAACAAAAAAATGAGTATCTGTCCTCTCAATGTCACAATGGAGCATTGTTGAACATGCTCTCCCAAGGATGCATCTTTGTTGGACTTGCCGATTACTATCGTGTATGGCCGACTCCGTGAAGGATGCGCACGTCCCATAGCACAGTTCTGTGTCTGCCCTCCCGCTCTGCAATCGAGCATTTCACCACCACTTAACACCGTAAGCCCAGCGTGTTGAACCTTCCACTAAAGCTCTCTGAAGGATTTTTGCCCTTTTATATTAGGCCGTATTTCTGTTCAAATGCTTGACGTCAACTTTAATTATTGTTTGGACTAGTTACTCAGCCAAAAGGATCTGTTTCTTGCCCAAAAGGTAATTAGGAGAATGAAATCAGTCCCCTAAAGACATTTTATGAATCTCTTTATAACGCCGCCACAGGGCTACAAGGGCAAGAGTGGAAACTTTTTTTGCATGCAAAAGGAAAAGTGGAAAGACACAGGAAATGAGCCTCACCAACTTCACAGCTCTCCTCAGACTGGGTCTGTCCAGGACCATTCATCTGAAGCAGCCACTGGGAGAGGATAAGAAAAGAAAGAGAGCAATAATTTCCCCAGACACAGGCAGGATTGGAGGTGAAATTTGATTTCAGTGAGCTTTACTCTCATCATGCTGATTGATTTGGGGAATGAATTGAGCAAATTGGCCATTGGCTTGGGGGTTCATCTCCGACTATGATTCCAAGACTTCTGGCGACAGATCAATGCAGTGAATTCTGTCCAAAACCCAGCAGCCAGACATGTGGATGTTTTGGTGTCATTGTTGGGGGTTTGATCAGATCATTGCCTGAATTCCGAGAATCATTTGGTGTAGAACACCAATGTCACTAGTTGAAAATGACTATTTTTAGCCCCTTATAATTGAACTGACAAGATATTTGTGAGTGGTATGGCCAAAACTACAGCCATGGTCATAACCTCTATGAGTCTGATTTCTTCACTGATGAACTGGGAATAAGAATAGCCACCTTGCTTCCCTCATGTAGGTATTGACAGGTCACGTGAGAAAAGAATGACACTTTATGCTATATTACCATGTAACAGGAACTCAATAACTACAACAAAAGCTCCCATTTGATAAAGGAAAGAAGAGAAACATCCAGTAGTCACTGGTCCACAGTAGGGATGGGACCGCCACAGGCCTTGGGAAGCCTCTCTGCCCTAGAGGTGGTAGGAGCTTCTTACTTGGTTATTTTTCTCCAAGGCCCCACCTGTGTGGGTGCTGGAGAGGATGTAGTTCTGGAGAAGAGCATAGCTTTCACAGAACTCACCCACTCTTGCAAGTCTGAGGTCTCAGAGTAGCTTTACAATCACATGACTTTTAGGCCAAGCTCATTGTTTTTCTAACAATTCCTTCAAAAATGTGGTAGAGGGCCGACCCCATGGCCTAGTGGTTAAGTTCAGCACACTCCACTTCAGTGGCCTGGGTTCGCAGGTTCGGATCCCGGGCGCAGACCTACACCACTCATCAGTCATGCTATGGTGGTGACCCACATACAAAATAAAGGAACATTGGCATAGATGTTAGCTAAGGGCCAATCTTCCTCAAGTTAGAAAAAGAAAGAAAGAAAGAAAGAAATGTGGTAGACTTCTCTTTAATTTGCTTCTGGTTGGTTCCATGTGCCAGAAAAAAATGCCCCATATTCTTTCCCAAATATATTCCTCAAGTTTGCTTTATTTCTTTGCTTTCAAACCCATACCTTTCTTTATCTCAATGTAATAAACCTATATTGAGACCAACTCTATCAACTGGTCTGAGAACACAACATTCTCAGTCTGACCTTTGCCATAGGTCTAAGCCCCTTTGGTTTACTGGAAAGTCCTAATGAGATTGTGCTGTCCAAAGCCTTTGTTGGTCGTCTCTCTTACTATTTAGGGTCCAGAAGCAGTCGGTCTTTCTAACATCCTAAGGCCCTTAGTCTCTGAACTTTCTCTGTTCCTTTCACTCTCTGTTTGTAAACCACACAAACTTGCTTGTGTTTGCCTCTTGTAATACTGTAATACCTTGCCAAACCCAGCAACACCAATATTCACGATCACTCTGGATATCACAACAGCTTCTTTAGAGCCACTGACTCAGCAAGCATGTGGTCTGCCTTCGAAGTCACCATAGGTTTCATTTTAACAAATGTTTTGCCACCGCATGAGCCTCCATCTTTCCTCCTGCTACATGTGTTACCCTACCACTGTTGCCTGATAAACCCAATGCCACACAATCTTTTAGCCTTCTGAATATGGCAGTATTCCACTTCACAGTACAAATTTTTGTACTTGGTTGGCTAGGGTAGACTATGGTAAGAAACAGACTCAAACACGTAATGGCTCAACACTTGGACATTTATTTCTCACAGAATAGTTCGCAGAGATTCTGGATCAGCAGGGAAGCGGGGGGTGTGTGTGTGTGTGTCTGTGTGTTTCTGCTCCACACAATCATTTTAGGGACTGATGTTTCATATGTGGCGTCCATGGCACCATCCTATCATCCCATCAGCAGAAAGGGAAAAGAGGATGTGGAAGGTTTCATGGGCCAGGACTGGAAATGGCACACATCACTTCAGCTCTCATTCCATTGGTTAGAACTCTGTCACATGGCCACAACTAACATCACGGGAGGCTGGAAATTGTAGTCTAGCTGTGTGCCCAAAAGAAGAAGAAATGGATTTTTGTAAACAGCGAGCAGTGTCTGTCACAGTGTCCCTTTCTCAGACACCTCATCCATAACATGTGAAGGAGTGCTGGCCTCACAGGTCTATGGGGAGGAGAAGGAGAGACAATGTTGTGAGACAGTACCTTGACATGCTAAGGTGTGGGTGAAACATCTTGGGGATAGCATAGTAAAACATCAGGTAAAATATAATTCAACAAGGAAACTACTGTCTCCACACGGACTGCATTAGTAACTTTTTTTCCTTGCTTTAGACTATTCCCTTATGGAAAAGGGTGCCTCTCCATCATCAGACATATATTTATATGCATCCAGACATATATTTATATGCATCCACACACCATACATTTAGCACATAATTTCTTGCTATCTTTCTAAATTGTCATTGAGGAAGAATGTGTCAGCCTTTTACTCAAGAATTTTGACAATAATGTGATGCCTAAGCCTGAATTTCCAGATACTTTGTCCACAGTAAAAAATGAGCTAGAAAAACGAGCTGTCACTTTTGCAGCATGGCTGTGTACACATGCCCCACGTCTGTGCCAACTTGGGCCATATCTCTTAATAAAGGGCCTGGTGGTGGAGTCCAACCCTACAGGGAAACATTTTCAGAGTGAATACTAGGGAGCATGTGTATTCCAGGGCTCTTTGATCTCAGGAAGAGTCCAGGGGATACAGAGATGGAGGGAAGTCTTCTGGTGGCTTTTTGGAATGAGAGAAGGAGGCAACCTTTGTCTTTGGAAACACCTAAGAAGTTAGAAAAATCTAGTGGTGGTGGAGAGCAGCTTTCTGCAAAGAAAATCCAAGTAGTTAAATGACAGGTGGACAAGCATTTGATTAAAAGTCTCTGTATTTAAGGGATAAGAAGGGACTTTTGTGACATACAAAGTCCCTTTTGTGTGAAAGGTGGATCTCATTTCATTCTTCTTTTTGCTGAGGAAGGTTCACCCTGAGCTAACATCTGTTGCCAATCATCTTCCTCTATTTTTTGTATGTGGGTCACCACCACGGCATGGCAACCAATGGGTGGTATAGGTCCGCACCCAGGAACTGAACACGGGCCGCCGAAGTGGAGCATGCTGAACTTAACCACTAGGCCACGGGGCTTGCCCCCTCTCATTTCATTCTTTTAACTACGAAACAATGTTTTCACCAAGACCCCTCCCCCTTCTTCTCGGACCATATTAGTACAGAAACTGAAAGGTTTTGGCTACCTTCCCAGAACAAAATGAGGTATGAGTGTGTGTGTGTGTGTGTGTGTGTGTGATTGTAAATCATCGAAGATTCTTGTCTTTCTTTTCCTCAAGGTCATCCAGGAGTACGGGCAAATAGTGACTATTTTTGATTCTTTATTTTTTTTAAGTCAAAGTGAAGTATGTAACTTTAGTCTTATACTATTTTTCTTTGTCCAAATATGTGCATAGAGTGTGTGTAAGAAGTAATTACACTGCCAAAAAAAAGTAGATGGATCAGATCAGTATTCAAGGAGATGTGAGTGCTTGTGTTAGTACTAATGTTACTGGTGATATTAGTATTTATTTTATTATCACTATTAATTGCTGTAAGTATTAGTATTAGTGTTAGACAGTTGGAGTGAATGACCTCCAAGGAGAAGACCAACCCTAAGATTTTATGATTTTCCTTATTCATATGGAATTACCCTTTAGTCTAATATATCACATGCTCAAAGCCCTTTGTTTACATTTACGCCCATTCATTCCCACTTTTACTCACATTCAGAAGGAGGGATGGCATTTTAGGTGGAAAGGCCTGGAGATAGAAAACAGCCTGTGATGGCCTGGTGATCCTGTGGGACTTGGTTCCTCCAGTGATTTGCTCACCCTGGGTCCTTGTGTGAGACCAGGGTTGGGGAGCAGCCCAGCAGTGCCCTGGGTGGGCCTTCCTTGGGGCCTGAGTCTGGAGATGGTTCAGTCAAAGTAGGAATCCACAGGAGAGGGTGGGATGCTGTTTGGGCCAAACCTGAGGTTAGGTGGGGGCATGCTCGGAAGTCTGCAGCCCCCTAGCGCATGAAAATTCTAGCACATAAACATCCTTGCCCTCTTTATGAATGATCAGTAAGGCCAGCTTTACCTTGGTGAATGCAATCAGTGCTGTCAGCCTTACTACGGAACACCTTAGATAGTTTCCTTCACCAAAACTCAGCTATTCCATGAGCAGCTCAGAAATCCTGCTCAAGAAATACTAGAAAAACAAGTAGGAGTGACTGTTATACTTTTGGAGCTTAAAGCCTACTTCCAGCTTTCTGAACCGACATTCCACACCTGGGCTTCCAGGTACAGAATTTCATGGACCTGTGCACGTGTACATTTTCCTCATATGATGAGGAGTCTCTGGTTTTCATAAGATTCTCAAAGGAGTCTATGATTCTAGAAAGTTAAGGACTGGTTTGGTCCAGGGGCTGGGCATAAACAGTTTAAACTTCTGTTATATTGTGCTCGTCTCCACATAAAATTGAGCCACCAGCTGCTTCTCCCATGCCCTTTCCAAAAGGGCCCAGATCTTGTCTGCCATGCTGGCTAAGATTGCACAGCACACCCTCCCTTCCTTCTCCAATCTCAAAAGCCCCCATGCCTGATCCCCCCCTTGATTGACCAGCATGGCCAAGATTACAAAGCTACATTCACAAGGACCAAACCAACCTTTTCCACTACTTTAGACTGCTCCCATTTCGATGTCCCTTAAACTATTTGCTCTGTCAATAAAATATTGACATTTCCTGCTCTCTTGGAATTTAATAGATACCAAGCCTGGCTCACTTCTACATACCCTGCAGTGATATCCCAGAAACACTTTTACAAACATCACCATTCCTGTTACAATTAATAACCAGCATTTGCAACTATAAACATAATACCTTATGTAATCAAATTCGACTTTCTTTCTATATATTTCCAAATATGCTCTCTTATTTGAGCCTTATGATATTGCTTGAGGCAAACAAGAAGGGTGCCCCCCATTTTTTCAGAGATGAGACAATTTAAGCACAGCCTGAAGAGTTAAGTGCCTGGCATGCAGTCTAAGTTAGAGGCACAACCAAGAATAGAACAGAAATCTAAATTTCCCTTCCTGCTTCCTGCCACACTATACCTCTGTGTACATTTTTTGACGAGGAGTTAGATTTTATTTTAAGCCACTTCAAGGCCCTTAACTGGCATGTTGTTTTAATTATGCCACCTGCATACTGAATTTATTACAGTTGCCAGGAGGAGATTTGACTGCTTAAGTCACTCTGGAGGAAAGCGCTGGAACTGGGCTTTTAATTGGATTGGTGAAAGATAAATCGAGCATAACCACATGTGAAATTTTAAAATGACTCTATCAGGCAGACAGAGCTAGCTTTTACCCCCGAACATTATAGTTACTAATCGTCTCCTCTTCCCAATATTTTTAATGTTCTTTTCTTTTCCTTTTGTTTGTCTGCTTCGCGGGAAGTTCAATACTTTATGGGGTGGAAACATGGATAATTGCATTGATCTTATTATGCAAAAATGCTAGATTTACTTTATTTAGCACAGAGGAGCAAGGTCTTTGCACCTCTGCATCCTCTCCTCTTTCCTGCACAGCAGAACCAAACCTGGAACACTAGGCAAAGCTTTAGATGGTCTGGAATGTGGATTAAGAGCTGTGTGCATAGTCCAGCACTGGCCCAGAGGGAGGACAAGAAATAATCCCCAAACTCTGAAATGTCCACAATTCTACGAAGCTCCTGGACTGACAGAGGTGACAAAGCTCCTTCTTCAATGTGATTATTGGCAAACAACTTTTGCCTGTTTGATCACCTTCTGCTGGTTACAAGTCTCCCCAGGATAACCACAAATAGGGGCTAAAAGTAAGGTAGATAATTGGAAACAGTATGGACAGTCCTATGGATAATTAGTATCAAATAACCTTGTGGACCAACCAGAGTTAGCTCAGTTGGCAAACTAGTACTTTCATATGTGCTGGGCGATGCCATTTGTGGTGCAGGGAAATTGGTAGGGTAGGGAGAGGGAAGAAGGATGTGGAGAACTGGTCACCCCAGAAAGTCTTTCATTTTACAAGAGCTCCATTCTGGAGCAGATGTGGCCTGGGGAGTAATTCTGTAAAGAAGAAGATGGATTACGTTGAGGGAACGAGCCCTGGGGGAAAAGAGTAACAGAGGCTGGAATCCCGGACATGGGCTGCTAGACCTGAGTCCTCGGTTTGGACAGGGCAGCTCAGGGCCAGAGGTACACATTCTTAGCCCTGGAATTTGCCATAGGAATCACGCTTGAATTAAACCAGGCTAAAATAGTGTTGACATTGCTAATTGCAATATTTCCAGCAGGATATGTGGTAGAATGGCCACCCTCCCTCATCTCTGATGTCTCTATTAACAACCAGCCTTGTTGCCTCTGGGCAAACCAATGGAGCCATTAACTGTGATTTGACCACCCAGAGCCTTTCTGATTTAAATAGGAAAAATTGCAAGAGCCATAGTGATCTTTTGGGTACTGTTGAAAAGGAAAGCTCTATGCAAATGTGAGTCAGGTTATTTCTTTGTTACACTAGAAGACCTATTTTGAAATTTCTCATAGACTCGAATAACAAGAAATGTTCTGTCAAATTAGGGAACAAGCTCAAACCGGTAAGCTGATGTTGCTTCTTTGGGTGTAATATGCCTCCAAAGCTTTAATGAAATGAGCAAAATATGTGCTGCATTCTTTAATTTAAGTCAACTCAGGAAATATTTCTTAGCTCCCTACTCTGTAACAGAGCATGGCATTCTGTGAAAAGAATTTCAGCAAAACTCTGTAGTGAGGGGTATAGGGCAGAAGGAGAATACAGGGTTGGTATCTTTCCATTTGTGGTAGTTCCTTTTTAGCCTGACAAATCAAGAAGCTGGAATTTGACACTCAAAAATGAAAACACGTTGAAACCTAAATGACGTTCTCTATACTCGTTTCCTAAAATGCAGCAGCCCTGATGGAACAAAGTACACTCCAACCCAACTTCGCTTGCTTCCTAAGATGCTTCTTGACTACATTTGGAAGACGTATTTGTTTCTTCAGTAGGCTAAAATAAGTGGCCCAAGAGACTGCACACTGGTGGCCATTGGAAATATTCAACAGGGACGAGCTTAGACAGAGGAATTCAATGTTGTCATGCTTCCATTCAGCAAATGGACATTGAATAGACCCAAGATTTGCTTTATGATGGAAAGAGAATTTATCTGCTAGGTAATTGCAGCAATGTGGAAGCATATCCAGTACTTCTCAATAGTGACTGGCCCCCCACGAAATTATAAAAAGTTGATGAAGTTTGCCTTTAGGGACTTGAGCCCTGTCCTCTTGCTTCCAGGTGCCCTGCATTCCGGCCTACAGCACACTGCCGTTGGATACACATCTGTCAAAAGCTGCTCTTCAATCTGATGTGACTCTTTTGTGACCCACTACAGCCAGTTGCTCCTACTTTTCTCCACCTTCCACTCCAAATCTAAGCCAGTGGCTAAATATTATTGTTTTCCAGCTTAATTCCCCTGTGCTAAGAAGCTTAGAGAACATATTCTTTAAGATATTGGCACTTTGAATTTTATTAAAAATTGCTTTGCACCCCAACATATAGTCAATTTCGACAAATGTTCCATGTACACTTAAAAAGAATGTGCATTCTGCAGTTGTTGAACACATTGTTGTACTAAAATCTCCACTATAATTATGGATTTGTCTATTTCTCCTTTTAGTGCTCTCAATATTTGCTTTAGATATTTTGAAGCTATATTATTTGGTACTTAGAAATTTAGAATTGTTTTAGATTCCTGGGGATGGATCCTTTTATCATTATGAAATATTCGTCTTTATCTCTAGGAACGCTCTTGTCTTAAAACCTACTTTGTGCCATAACCACATACCCACATCCTCTGTCTTTTATTTAAGGTATACTTCATTATATTTTACTATCATTTTACTTTTAACCTTTCTGCATCTTTATACTTATAGTATGCTTCTTGTAAGCAAGAAATGGTTTTGTTTTTTAATCTAATCTCACAATCTTTGCCTTTTAATTGGAATATTGTCTATATACTTGTATTTAATGTTATACTTGAATTTAAATCGGCTATCCTACAGTTTATTTTGTATTTAGCTCACCTCTATTTGTTCCTTTTTCTCCCTTTCTTACCTTCTTTGTGATCAATCAATTATTTTTATTATTCCATTTTCTCTTCTATTAGTTACACAATCTTCTACTATTTTTTAAAGTTACCCTCAAAATCACAGCATTTATTCTTGACTTAGAATCTACTATACATTAGTATTTTACCACACCCTGGACAATTCAAAGGCCTTACAACACTTTAACTCCACTTATCCTCTTCTGTGTTCTGTTTTATAAACTAGGTTTTCAAAAATATTTAGACATCTGTTTTTAAAATTTTTATTGCTAGTCTTTTTATGACATCATGTCCTTTTATTGTGCTTATATTTGCTTCATCTTTCTGTTATTTGGCATACGATTTAAAGTAATTTTTTTCAAGGATTTCTGACAAGTGTGTTTTCTGAACCTCTTGATGTCTAAAATTGGCTTTTTCTTGCATTGCCACATGAATGACCACTTCTCTGAATACAAAAAGTGGCATTTACAAACTTTAACCCTTATTGATAATATGATTTTTTTAATCACGAGACTTAAAGTTTTTCTTCATTGTTGTTCAAATATTTTCCAATTTTTGTCTGGGTGGGGGTCTCTTCCCATTGATTTTATGTGTTACAGTTCTCTATTTATTTGTTTGTTTGTGCCTTTTAAAAGACAAGCTTTATGCCAGGACACAACAGTAAAAGATAAAATTACTACTCTCAAGGAGTATAAAGGAATATAGTTATGGGATAGATAAACAAAATACTCATTACAATTTGGTGGGTTAATGACCATGATATAGGAAAGACAGGGTGGTGTGGGATCACAGAATAAGAAGACAAAGCCCAGATGGGGGTCTCAGGTAGTATTTCCTGGAGGAAATTTGAGATCTTTTTCTAAACTGCAATAATTTCTGGACATTATCTTTATTATTATTATTACTTAAAATCTAGCCTCTGCCTCTCTGACAGGAACCATGATCGTAATTGTAAAGGCACCCCTGTGCCCACGGCTGGGTCCCCCGACTAGTTGACCTGAGAGAGCCTGTCTTCTCAACCAGTTAGCCCAGGTGCAGGATCTCCAAGTCATACCTGCAGGAGAAGTTGTAATTTAATATTATGCGTGGCAATTAGTGACTGGAAGATTGTTCATTTGTCTCAGTACCTCCAGCTGACTACAGAGTCAGGGACTTTGAACTGTGCAACATCCTCTCCATTCTCCAAAGATTTGCTGAAACACATTTCCATGGCCCCGATCAAGCAGTGTGATGAATGACTTGTATGACATCTTCAAATACTCTTGGAGCCAGCCAAGCATGACTTCTTAGTTTGCACGTATCTTACCTTCCTCCCCCCAGCAATGCTGGTTTACAAGATTGATGAGGCTAGAACAAATCAAAAAACTATCGTTTGTCTTGGTTTAGGTTTTCTCAGAGGAAGACAAGCACAGGTAGTGAATTTGGAAGGTGCAAACGACACCAGCAGGGAGTGGGGCAGTGAGACAAGGAAGCAAAGGCAGCCAATGAAAGGGGGTTATTAGACCAGCGACCACAATGGGCAACTAGAGATTCACCCCAATGGGGAACTCTGGTAGCAAATGCAGAGCACATGCCTCAGAGTCTTCTCAGCCAAGGAGCATGAGACCTGGGGTATTTAAACAGTCATTGGTTGAGGGCTTCCTCCAAGAGGGGTTGCACTGGCAGTTGGCCTGCCAGGTGGGCAGGCAGGGGAGCCCCTAGGGGACTTTAAGATAGCCCACACACAGAGGGATGCAGATACTGGTGGCTGAAAGTAGTCTGGGGCTCTCTGACGTGGAGAGCTTGAGGGAGGTAGACCAGGTCAGTGTTGCTCTTGGTTCTTCACGCTCTCTGCCCAACATACACCAGTCCTCATAGAATAATTTCTTAAAAAAAATAAAAAAAAAATAACCCATCCTGCTTTTTGGATCCTTGAGGAAAAAAACATGTTTGAAGAGCTCAAGCTATGTCATCTCTGCTCTCTCCCTGGACCACAACAGCAACTCACGACTAATTCAAGATGGTCCCTGGGGCCAGGTTTTCTTACCCAGTCTGCCTCTTCCCCTGAGCTAACTAATTTTACTGCCTTTGGCAGGGCCCATTTTTAACCATTTTGGAGAAAAAAAAAATCCATTCTTTCATGGAAGAAACAATTATTGAGCAGCTCCTCTATGCCGGGCACTGAATAGAGCTCCCAAGAGGGCAGTCAAACCCAGTGCAGTTATATCTCCCTGTGTTTCTCCATTCACAAGAGGCAGACTCCTATTTGCAACAAATCCATGATCATGGGTACCCACTCCACTACTGTTATGCCTAACTGTAAATTCTACCCTGGAATTTCCCAACAGCAATTCTTCAAACTGTCATATTTGTCATCATAAAATATGGCATTATGGCATAAATGATTGGAACAATATAATCGGTAAAGTAGAATTCACGACTATTTCAAACTTTGTATTATAAAATTATCACTTGTTTTATAAAATATATTGTATTGCATTCTAAAATGTGCCATCTTGCTAAATGACCGCAGAGTTTTTAAAAAAATTTAACAATCTAAAATAGACAGCCACAAGAAAAATAACAAAAGTCATAATTCAGAAAGATCAATATAAGCAATCCATAGTCTCAAACAAAAATATAACATAACTAGCAACTAATGACAAAAGATAAAACAAATTTTATGCATACTCTTTTGAATAATTATTAGATCAGGAGGAAATCAAGAGAATGAAGACAACTAATTGAAAAATAATGAGAACCAGGATAATTCATATTAAAAATTATGGGATATTCATAAAGTTGTTTTCAAGTAACCTGTAGTAATAAATATATTATATTTTTAAATGTGAAAGTGAGAAAATACATTATTTCAACTTAAAAAAAAGAAGAAAAAAAAAGTAGCCAAAGAAGCAAAAAGAAATAAATTAAAATGATAAAAGCAAAAAATAAATACACCAGCAGCAGAAAAACAATGGCATGAATAGATAATGAATCCCAGGAAAATGTCTTTTAAAAGAATCAGTAAAATGGACCTGCTCCTGGAAAATCTAACAAAAAATCCCGTAATCAAAAAGGAAAAAAGAAAAAAAAGTGATAGAATTATTATAGAAGCTTAAAAAATTATAATAAAATACACGTTTGGCACTGTATGATCTCACTCATATGTGGAATATAAACCAACACATGGACAGAGAAAACTGTACTGTGGTTACCAGGGGCAGTGGGGGTGGAGGGTGGGCACAATGGGTGAAGGGAGTCATATATATGGTGATGGACAAACAAAAATGTACAACCCAAAATTTCACAATGTTAAAAACCATTAAAACATCAAAAAAAAAATACACATTTGGTTTCTAATGCATTTGAAAATCATTGAAATGGAAGTTTTATTAAGAAATTTAGATGGCTAGAATTAATTAACTCAATAGGAATTATCTAGTTAGATCACTTAAGGAAAAAATTAAGAAAGTTGTTCAAGAATTATCCCCCCAACCTCAGACAAGCTCACTATATACTAAACCATTATGAAGCAATAGTCATTAAAAAAGAGTTTGGTTCTTGGGAAGGAATAGACAGATTGTGCCAGTTAGAATGCTCTGGCAACAAGTAATAGGAAAATCTGCTTTAAATGGATGAAAACATGAAGGAAATGTCTTGCCTTATATAAGCGGAAGTCCACAGGTGGTGGCTCCAAGCACAGCATGAACAGTGCCTCAAGTGTCGTCAAGCAGCCTGGTCCTTACGGGATCTCCTCTCCGCATCCTGGCTGGCTTTGCACTTAGCCTGGCCCTGGTGGGGTTGCAACGCAACCTCAGCAGTTTCAAGCATCCTATCCAGACATGACAAGATCTAGGGAAGGGAAGAGACTGCATCTTCCTTGGGTCTCCTTTAAGAGTGAGAAACTTTTGCCCATTCCAGCAGATATTGTCTCGCACCTCATTGGCTGGCATTGGGTCATGTGTCCATCCCAAAAATCACCAGCAAGGGATTAGACATCATAGACATGGGGTAGTCAATTATTCAAACCAATAGACAGATTCTTAGAATAGAGAATCCATGTCTATTTTGGATGTTTCAGGAGACTTTTAAACTTTTCCTCATATGAGTTTTACATATTTCTCATATTTATATTTTCTGTTTCTACTGTAAATAAAATCATCTCTGTCATTAGGTTTTCTAACTCATTGCAGTTGTATATGAAAGCAATGGATTTCTACATATTAGTTCTTATAGCCTATGTATTTACTGTAGTTTCCTTTTCTTCATAGAGATTTTCAGCTAATTCTCCTGGATTTTCCACAAAGAGTGATAATTTAACCTTCTTTTTTCCAGTGTTTCTAACTGAAGTATCTTTCTTTTGTCCAGTAGGAATGGCTAATACCTCCAGTGCAATGTTAAATGGAAGTGGGCATCCTTATCGTGTTCTTAATTTTAGTATTTATTAATTCTTTTAAAAAAATCATCTTTTAATTTAAGAGTGGGTCAAATGCCTTTTTAGCATCAACATGTTAAAAAACTTTTTCATAAAATCTACTAATACATTGAATTATATTAGTACCTTTCCTAACACTAAACCATCCTTGCATTTCTGTAATGAATCTTTGATCATGCTACTATTCTCTTAATGAACTTCTTGGTTCTAATTGCTGTTGTTATATTTAAAACTTCAATATGCATATTTGTAAGTGAGATTAATGTGTAGTTTTTCTTTTTTTGTACAATTTTTTCCAGGTTTTTGTGTCAATGTTATACTCATTTTATAAAAACTAATTCTTATTTTTTAAAGTCCTGGATAAGTTCAAATAGCATTGTAATGATCTGTTCTTTATGGGTTGGTAGAATTCTTATGTGGAGCTATCTGGGCCTGCGTATATGTTCTATGACATGATGGAGGCTTATTCTTTAAAACCTTTCTCTATTTCTTTAATGGAAATTGATGCATATAGGTTTGGTCCATATGGTCTTTGTGTTTCTTCTGCAATTAGTTTTAGTGAATTATATTTTCCAAGAAAATTATTTATTTCATCCAAGTTTTAAAATTTCATTTGCATTTGCATATTTAAAATCTACTTGCATAGAATTGTGCAAATAGTCTAATATAAAAAAATTTACTCTGTTGCTGAGATTACCTATCTTTTGCCCTTTCATATTTTGCATTTGTATTTCCTCCCTTTTTGCTTAAGTTTTCTACTTGTCAAGCTATTTGATTGATTTTTTCTTTTAAGAGAAATAGATTTTAATTTGTTAATTCTACTGTTTTTATAACTTACTAATTTCTGCCTTTATCATTATGAAGTCCTTCCTTCTTCTTTTAGTTTATTTTGTTTTTCCCTAATTTTTTGTTTTGTTTTGGGTGAGGAAGATCAGCCCTGAGCTAACATCCATGCCAATCCTCCTCTTTTAGCTGAGGAAGACTGGCCCTGGGCTAACATATATGCCTATCTTCCTCTACTTTATATGGGATGCCACCACAGCATGGCCCTGACAAGCAGTGCCTTGGTCTGTGCCCGGGATCCAAACCCGGGCCTCCAGCAGTGGAGTGCGTGCACTTAACCGCTACGCCACAGGGCCGACCCTTGTTTTTCCCTAATTTTTGGAGTTGGATATTTAATGCATTGATTTTCTCTGTTTTACTTTTCTTAATGTAAATATTTAAGGCTAAAATTTTTCTCTGAACTCTGGTCTGGTTTTGACCACAGTTCTGGTGTTTATTTTAATTATCATTGTTTTCTGGAAACAAAGGGTGTTTTAGTCAGTTCAGGCTGCTATAACAAAATATCATGAATTGAGTGGCTCATCAACAACTGAAATGTATTTCTCACAATTCTGCAGGCTGGACGTCTGAGATCCTGGGGCCAGCATGGTCAGATTGGTGAGCCCTCTTCTGGTTTGCAGATGGCTGACTTCTCCTTCTATCTTCACGTGGCAAAAAGAGTGAGCTACTCTCTGGCTTCTTCTTATAAACACACTGCAGTCACAAGCCGCATAATGACGTTTTGGTCAACGATGGACCGCGTATACAATGGTGGTCCCATAAGACTAGTAGCATACAGCCTAAATGTGTGGTAGGCTGTACCATCTAGGTTTATGTAAGTACACTCCAGGATGTTCGCACAATGATGAAATCACCTAAGGATGCATTTCTCAGAATGTATCCCTATCATTAATCAATGCATGACTGTGATCCCATTCATAAGGGCTCCACCCTCATGACCTAATTGCCTCCCAAAGGCCCCACCCCCAAATACCATCACACTGGGGATTAGATTTCAACATATGAATTTTGAGGGGATACAGACTTTCAGTCCACAACAATAGGTAAACATGAATGCACTTGCAAATCTCCTGGGTGTCTTATAAAATGCAGATGCTGGCTCAGTAAATCTGGGGCATCTGAAATTCTGCATTTCTAACAAGCCCAAAGGGATGCAGATGTTTCTGTCTACAGACTACAATTTGAGTAGCAAGAGTTTAAAACAGGGTTTTGGGTTTTTTAATTCTCAGTTTTTTTCTGATGTTATTAATTTCTAGTTTTATTGCAATGTGATCAGAGAATGTTGTCTGTATTATTGCTGCTTCTTGGAATTTATTGAGCTTTTTTTGATGACTAATACGGGGTCAATTATCATGAATAATCATGATAACTGTCAAGAAGATGTACTTAGTCTTATTAGGGTACAGAGTTCCATCTATATCTACCTTATTGGTTATTTTGTTAATGTTTTTATATTGTTAGTTAATTTTTGTCCGCTTGGTCTGTCTTGGCCCAAGAACATTGAATTAAAATCTCCTATTGTCAGTGTGTTTCTCTTAATATAATATTACTATTTTGAGCTAGATATTGTTTCGTGTTCACATTGTTATGCTTATACAGATATTATTCACAGCTGAGCATTGTAACATACTAGAGTGGTATTTGTTTTCTTACTTTTCGTTTTTTCTGAAGTTAATAATTGCCTTGCTTTTAATTTGCTTAGACTTCTTTTTACCTTTTGCTAACTCTTTCACATCTTCCAACAGCTTCTCAGTAAGACTTTCCAAAAGATAATCACATCAAGTAATCTATAGCTTCTATTTTTTTCTTGGAGACATGCCCTCTGAGAACCTCCATTGTCCTTTTCTTTGAGTTGGTAACACATTAGACCTGATAAGCAGCTGTAATACTGAGACTTCTCTTTACTGTCATCTTGAAATTCCCTTTCTCTTTCTCCAGAGTTGGATTGTTTCTCGGATCTCCTCTCTTCCACTGTCTTGGTTTATTCTCTCAGTTTGGTGAGGCACGGGGTGGGGGCTTGATCAAGATGACAAGCATAGATTCTGGCTTCTAGTGCTTGGGAACTTGGGCTAGGGACTGTGTACAAACGAAATTACATCATTATACCACAATAGTAAACAACTTGTCTACAAGAGGAAGAGAGAAATAGGTGAGTAGAATATTTAGATCTGTTTATACAGAAAAGAAAAAACATTTGGGAAAATATATTGTCCTTGTAGATGGCTTTCATCTAGGGCTTTGTCACCTCCAGAGTTATCTCTATCTGTCAACTTTTGGTGTGTTTAGTCCAAGCACTAGGCACCTGGCAGTCACAGTTGGACTGCCTGGGTTGTGTGCTAGCTTGTCAGAGCCCCGGGCTATAGAGGCTCTTGCAGGAATCCGTGATTGATTAGTGTGATTCCTGAGTAGAGACAGCTTTGCTCTGCTATTAAATTCCTTGTCTTGCCAGTGCACCCGCAGGCAAGCAGACAGCCTTATTCTCTTTGGAAACTGCCAAAAGGCATAAATGTTTTCATCAGTTGACAGTGAAATTCTACACCCCCTTCCCAAACAAATGTTCTTGGGCAATTGCTTAGACATTTAGTTTGAGCTTCTGATATTGTCCCCAGATTTAAAAGAAGTTGAGTCATCATCCTTAGAAAGTTGATTCATTCCTTGAATCCAACTTGGACAAACTGGGCCCCCAGAAAGAAAGTGTCAATGTAAATGAAATGAAGAAAGTGTCAAGACAGAACAAGCACTCCACTAGTATGGAATAAAAGATGAAGATGAGGAGAGATCAGGGAAATTCCATAAAATATCAAGGAGTTGCTTAATAGGCCAAGGTTAGAGACTCTTTGCAATAAATACTCACTCATGTTGAAATAAAGTGTAGGCTGGTCCTGCTCTCTGAAAAGCCCATGGAATGTGGGGTGAGTTGACCCTGCTAAAAGAATTCACCTACAGGCATTTGGAATGTGACCCATGACATTTGTTCTACAAGCACTCACTGGCAGATCAGGAGCTAGAGGGCATAGTTCTTCCCCTCAAAGAAATAACAATCCGGGAGGAAAAACAGGCAAGTTAGCACATAAGATTGAATGAAACTGGGGCTACAAGAAAGAACAAAGAGAAATTCCTTTTGACTGGGAGATCAGGGGAAGGCTTCACAGCAGGGATGACATCTAAATTGAACCTCGAGGAAAGACTAACAATTAGTGGGAAAATGGGGCAAGAGGCAAAAACAGCTGAAGAAAATATTATCCCAAGAATTGAAATGTGAAAGGCCCTACCCCATTTGGTGAGTGGCTAATGGCCTGATGTACCTGGAGTTAGGAGGGCAGGAAATGAGGTTGAGAAGAAAGTTTGGGACAGGTGAAGAGGACCATCCTTAGTGAATCCTGAATTCTATTTTCAGGACCTTTGATTTTAGTACAGAGGACTCGTGGAGTTTCTGACTATTTATTGAGGGGATTATGACATGATCATATTTGTGTTTTGGAAAGAGCATTTTGTTAGAAGTTTGAAGAAGAGAAGATTAGGAGGCGAGAAGTCTACTTAGGAAGGCAGGGCCATGGAACAGGTGCATTCCCAAAAATCTCCCACGAGATGTTGAGGCTGCTGGTCCTTGGACTGTACTGTGAGCAGCGAGCTGTAGATTGTAACCAGGGATAACCAAAACAGTGACTCAGAGGAAAGGTAGAGAGGCAAGTACCTGTGTAAATCCTATGCTAAAGTAGAATGCGCCTCCCAAAGAAGCATAAGAAAGGGCAAAGGCCTAGGCCGGGTGTTCTTAAACTTTGCTGCACAAATTTGAATCAGCTGGGGAGCTCTAAAAACTGGTGACTGGACCCCATCCCAAGAAATTCTGATGTAACTGGTCTTGGGTGCCACGAGGGCACGAGATATGTACAAGTCTTCAGCTGATTCTAATGTACAGCCAGGGGTGGAGAAACATGGGTAGTTCTTACAGGTGTGAATAACTGATGCAGGGACATAGGGCTCAAATGATAGTTACAATGCCGGCTAGTCACAAGCTACTAGGGAGAGATTATACTTTCATCAGTGCTTTGGAAGATAACACATCATTTTAAAAATTCTACTAGTTGTTAATTTTGTGTTTTATTTATTTATTTATTTATTTATTTATTATTTATTTTATTTTTGTGTGTGTGTGAGGAAGATTAGCCCTGAGCTAACATCCGATGCCAATCCTCCTCATTTTTTGCTGAGGAAGATTGGCCCTGGGCTAACATCCGTGCCCATCTTCCTCTACTTTATATGGGATGCTGCCACAGCATGGCTTGACAAGCAGTGCGTTGGTGTGCTCCCGGGATCCGAACCTGGGAACCCCGGACCACTGAAGCAGAGCCCATACACTTAACCGCTACGCCGCCAGGCCGGCCCCCTAATTTTGTGTTTTGAAATAATTATTTAAATTATGTTTTCCCAACAATTCCCAGAGTCAAGCATATAAATCGGTGCCTTTTTATTCTCTCAACCTTAGCTAAAACCTTCATTTTCTTTTTCCTCTATTTTCTTTTTCCTCTATTTTCTTTGTTAATATAATCTGGGGTTTTATATTTAAATTATAGTTACTACACTATTGTTAACATTAGTGTACTTTTGTTTCAAGAATATTTTTGGTTTTTTCATTCAATTCTGGAAACCGATGTACAGTTTTCAGGTTTTTACTTTAACTGATTTCTGTGTCACTAACAGTCTTTTTTTACCATAGTTTTCTCAATATTATGTTTTGTATTTAGAATGTACCTTCAAGACATTTGTTTTAAAGAAGGCTGACATATTTTGTGAATCCTTGTGTGATGGTTAATGTTATGTGTCAACTTGCCTAGGCTATGGTGCCCACTTGTTTGGTCAAACACTAGTCTAGATGCTGCTGTGAAGTTATTTTGTAGATGGGATCAATACTTACAATCAGCTGATGTTAAGTAAAGCAGATTACTCTTCATACTGTGGGTGGGCCTCATCCAATCAGTTGAAGGCCTTAAGAGCAAAAACTGAGATTTTTCCCAGAAGAAGGAATTCTGCCTCAAGACTGTAACATAGAAATCCTACCTGAGTTTCCAGCTTGCCAGCCTGCCCTACAGATTTCAGACTTGCCAGGCCCCACATGGCATGGGCCAATTCCTTAAAATAAATCTCTCTCTGACTCTCTTTCTATATATATCTTATTGGTTCTGTTTCTCTGGAGAACCCTGACTGAGATGCCTTGTATGTCCCAGCAACGTTTTTTTATAGCTATTAAATATGAACAACTTGGCTGAGTAAAAATTCCTGAGGCCACAACTTTCAGCCTCTGCGAACTTCCAACCCTTGGTGTTGGAAAGCAGTGCTAGGGCAGCCTGGCATTTGCTCTTTGGTGGGTAATCTGATATTTAGGCCTGGAGGCATGTAGGATTTTTTTTTCTCTAAGAGTTAAAAGTTTTTGCCAAGACGTCTTCAATTTTGGGTATTTTCCATTCATAGTCCTTGGAACTCAAGTGAGACTTTTCAATCTGCATTACTTGGATCTTTCTCTAGCTAAGGAAAATTTTTTTCCATTAACATATTTCCTGAATTTTAAGATGACATCACTTGAAAAGGTACACCACTGACTAGTTTTAGGGGGAAAAATGGCAGGAAATTATAAGATATAAGATGCATCTTAATTTCAGAAAAATCAAAATGGGGGGAAAATTATACCTAAGGAAATGTGAAGCACTGATTTGAGCTCTGTTTGTTCTGGTCTTTCCTTTAGGATTGCCCATGTTTGGGTTTTCATTCTCTGTTGTCTGTTTCTATTGTATCTTTTCTTGTCATTTTCAGCTCATTGTCTTTTTCTGTATTCACAGATTTGCACAGTGTGTCACTATGTTCCCACATCTTCAGGTAAGCTCTTTACTACCTTCAATTGTGATTTTAAGTCCAGCATTTGTAGAATTATTTAAAGGATTTAAATCCTTTTCAATCTTGTACATTTCTGCTGTTCTTATCCAGGTGTCTTGGCATAATTGTCTGTAATCTCTTCATGATTTTTGTCCCCTGATACTTAGAAGCCCTGTCTTTATGCATGCTTCTGAGAATACCACACAGTTTCTGGGAATTTTCTTCAGGACACTGCGGTTGATCATTTTGTGAGCTAGGCTTGTCCCCTACCTCTTCTGGAAATGCTGCTCCCTTTTCTTAGTTCTGCTCTACTTTTTCTAGAGATCCTCTCTTTTCTCTTTTCCTGGCTGGCTTGAGTCCACCTTTATCCACAGGGAGTCTGCATGTTTCCAACTACTCATTTCTTGGGTAGTTAAGTCCCTTCTCAGAATCACAGCCACAGGTAAGGTTGATATATAGGCTTCTGGTCAAATTCCTCATTCCCAGTAGCCTCTTCCTCCAAGTGCCTCCCTCTCCCACAGCCGCCCACCCTCCTACTTCCACCATCTGGTCTCTGAACCTCTGAGACAATAAGTCCGTGCGACCCATGTGCCTCAGAATGCACTGGTCTCAGAGCACGTCCTCATTTTGTCAGAAAGGCCCCTACCAATGGACTCAAAGTGATTCCCCATAAAGTAAAAAATGGCCCGACAGCTGGCAGCTAGCAGCTAACAGCCAGGCTGAAGCAACATGTTCCCAAATGAACATAAACAACATTCACAGAATATAAACAAAAATCAGACAAGGCCACTCCGAGACCGTGCCTGAAACAAGGCAGAGACAAGGCCATACCACAACCAGAAAAATAAACATTTTTCTTTTCTTTTCTTGCTGATAGGAGTAACTGCTGCTTCTTTACCAATGACAACTCTCTAGCCCTGCTCCAATCCTCCCACCTACTGATAAAAATTACCAAGACTCCCAATCACTAAATTGCCTGCATTTTCTGATAGTACTGGCCCCAGAACTGGCCTCCACTTCCTGACATACTCAATCCAAACCTGACTGCAAGATTCCTTCAACTTGCCTAAGAATCACTCAGCACAAATCCTATAGTAAAGGTCTCCTAATAGGACTCCCACGGGTGCCATCGTGTGCTCTCTCCTGCGCTACAACAAGCTAAATAAACCTAACTTTGAACACAGGTGCATTCCTGGTAGTGTGTGGCTGGTGAGCTTTAGCATCCTGAAAGACAAGTCACTTCTTCAGCTATTATAAGCAACTGATGTGCAATTTCAAATATTTTTATGTATTAATAAGGGCTAATTACCAGCAATCAACCTGGTAGTCATTTGGTATGTTACATGAGTGTTCTGAGGATTCGAATTTGGTGTTCTTCTCTGAAAGATGCTCATGCATTGATAATTGCAGAGTTCTGCCCTGTGTCATCAGAAGCAGTCTTTGTTGTCTGTGCTTCATCGTGTTGGGAGTGACTAAGAGCGAGGTGGCTCTGCTTCAGAGTCGGCTTGGCTACCTGTTGGCTCGGGTGCCTCAGCTCTCCTTCACCTCCTCATCCTCTGGTAGGCTAGCCCAGGCTTGTTCTCACCTCCTTTCTGTTCTATTGGCCAAAGCAACTCACAAGACCAGCCCAGTACTCAGAATGGGTAGAGACTACAAAGTTACAGGGCAAAGGGCATGGATACAGGATGGCCATAAATTAATGCCATCAATGCTATTTATTGTTCATGTTGGTGTCTTGTCTGTGAAACAGAAAGTGATACCTAGCTCATAGAGTTTTGTCGTGAGTTAATATGTAAAAAATGAGTTAATATGTGTAAAATAGTGAGCCTAGTGCCTGGCCAGTGGGCACCACATAAATGTTTGCTTATTATTATTGTCTTGAGTTGGTTGTAGACTTCTTGCTTTGTAGTTATACATTTTTCTTGGTTTTATTTAATTATCTATCTGTTTTTGTGGTTGCTTGGTTAACCCTACAGTGGATAGTGATGCATATTTTCACGAACAGTGTTTTTTTTTTTTTTATAATTTTTATTTATTTATTTTTTTTCCCCAAAGCCCCAGTAGATAGTTGTATGTCATAGCTGCACATCCTTCTAATTGCTGTATGTGGGACGTGGCCTCAGCATGGCCAGAGAAGCAGTGCGTCAGTGCGCGCCCGGGATCCGAACCCGGGCCGCCAGCGGCGGAGCACGCGCACTTAACCACTAAGCCACCAGGCCGGCCCACGAACAGTGTTTTTGGCCAACTGTTTTCCACCATCAGAACTTCAGGTATATATGCATTTGGACTCATATAAAGTCATCCATTTTCTTATTACTAAAGCAGATATATGTGTAATTTCCCTTGAATTGTCTTGCTCAGCGTCACTTTCTTAGATGTGCTTCCCCTGAACTTGTGTTATTTGAGTAACTTACAACAAAATCTGGAGGTATGTGTAATAAAATTATTGGGTTATTTTTAAGTGCCTAGAGCACAATTTTATAATGTAAAATCAGATATAAATTCAAACTGCAACTTTGGGGTTTTTTCCTCTCCAGTGCTTCGTGGAATTCTCTTCTCCACTGGCAAGTGGGATTGGGAGAGATGGTTGGCCAAGAGAGCTGTGAAAGGCACCCCTTGGAATCGTACTGTGCACAACCTGTGTGACTATACACAACAGCCCTAGAACTGTCACTCAGTCTAAGTGAGCTTTGATCAAAAAAATTGGAGAAACCACCCATTAACAGCAACTTATAATGTAATACTCACTGTGCTATATTCCCAATGAGCTCGTTTTACTGGTTTATCTTTGTTGTTTCTTCATAAAGCAAGGCAAATGCTGCTAACACCGGCTTTTTAGCGTAAGCCAGCAATCATATAGAGACCAAAACACCTTTTAGATGGTTTTTGCTTCTCAGTGTGACTTGCTTGCATTTCACAGAGCTTGGCCAGTTCCAGCCAGCTTTCTTAAAGCTCTCACTTGTGATGCTCACCGCAGCCAGCACGGTTATCAGCAGACACGCTAGACTGTGAACGGCATGGGCAAGGTCAGGCAGTAGTATTTTAGCACTCTGACTCAAACCCAGCTTCGAATTCCAGGCCCGCACCCTGCCTGCTGCACCGTATTAAAAATTGAGAAAAGGAAGGAAAAAAAGACAGCAGAGCATTGAGATCAACAAGAGGCTACTTCTAAAGATAAAACTGCCGTTTGGGAACTTGTAGGATGCAAATATTAAAACTCCCCAAACAAGCCACTTAAAGTTACTGTTTGGTAAGAAGAAAAGTCTTTTCAATTGGTTTTCAAATAGAGTGTTTTTCTTCCTCCTTATATAACTGCAAAAATGACTGAACACTTTGGACTATACATTTTTTCAATCTTTCGCAAATGAAATCACCTTTGGTAGAGAACCAAGCATGGAAAATTTTAGCTCAAAAGAATGACTCTGTAAAATCACAGAGCAATTTAGAAAAAGTGGTGGAAAGAAAAATGTGTGTGTAGCCAGAGGTAGTAACACTGGTTGGTCTGACGTGGTTAGGGAACAGGCTGTTTTGAATAAATAAATTTCTATGTAACTGAAGCATAATCTATTATTGTTTTCCATGGAAATTATTGATGTTTTTGTTAACTGTTTAAAATAATGCAATGCAAATATTTTTAAAAGAATAGCTAAATGAATTTGGGGACCACTATTTTATGTTTAATGCTTTTGTTGTATAAATGGAAAAGAAATATTGGTGTTAGAATTCCAGAGATTTGGAATGTTTCTAAAAAATCTTTTAATATATATGATAGAAATGTTTGTCTACTATATACTTCCTAAAATGACTAGCCAGAATTCTAAAGATAGAGTTTCTTCTCAAAAAAATTAGAAAATACTGATAAAGAGTAAAAAATAAAAACCACTTCTGGCCAACTACCAGAAATAACCAGTGTTGCTATTTATTTTTATCCTTAGTTAGCATCTTTGTGTGTGTGTGTGTGTGTATGTATACAAATTTAACTTTGGTTACTTCTACAAAAATGAGATTATATTCTGCCAATTGTGTCATAAATTTCTTTTCACTTAACATATTGCATGATATAAAACTTGAACATTGTTTCCAAATAAACCTAGGTCCCAAAACTACATATTTTTCCTCACAACTGGGAATGTCACCCTTTAAGCTCTTTGATGAGCTCACTTGGTCATTTTATTTTGCTACATTGATCTCTCTATCATTCCACCGGAGCAAAATATTTAAATAATTGAATTTTTATGTTATGTTAATTTTTAGGATAAACGAAATTTTCATAACTCTTACTGTTTTTTTCTTGGTGATTCTTTCCTGTTATTCTTCTAGAGGACTTTTAGTTCATTTTATTGAGGTCTAAAGAAAAATTTTTTTTGATTGGAGATATGTTAAATTTATAGGTTAAATTGGGGAGAATTGGCATCCTTTCAACATTATCCTCCCATCCCAGAACATTATATGTCCTTCCCTTATTGAATTCTTCTTTTATATCCCTTGGTAAAGTTTTATAGATATATTTATATCTGGACGCTGCCTACTTTTGGTGTATTTGCTCTGGAGTATTTAGCATTTTGCTTCTTTTTAAAATGGAATGTTTTTATTGTATTTTCTTCAATTTTTAAGTAATTTACACGTATACTTTTAGAAGAATATAGGAGAACTTAGTTCCCTCACCTGACCCTCAGTCCCACTGCCCAGGAACAGAAACTTTTAAGTGTGTTGACAGGTTTTATGGTGCTCAACTTGATAAACCAAAATAATATGTTTTTTGGGTTTTTTTGTGTGTGAGGAAGATTAGCCCTGAGCTAATATCCGTTGCCAATCCTCCTCTTTTTGCTGAGGAAGATTGGTCCTGGGCTAATATCCATGCCCATCTTCCTCTACTTTATATGGGATGCCGCCACAGCATGGCTTGACAAGCGGTGCGTCTGTCTGCACCTGGGATCCGAACTCACAAGCCCCGGGTTCCCAAAGCGGAGCGCACGAACTTAACCGCTACACCACCAGGCCGGCCCCAGTACTATGATTTTTTTAATTCTTGATATATTAACTTTGGTCTATGTTGATTAACTGAGACTGTTATCTTTGTACCCTTACCTCTTCTATCCACCCAATATTTGATAAATATGTAACTTTTAGTGTATTGACCATTTAAGTTTGCTCTTCTGTGAAATGCCTGTTATTGTTTCTTGCCCCCACCCACCCCACCTTTCTTATTGAGTTGTGTTACATTCTTATTGATGGTAGAAATTCTTTATATATTCTAGATACTAATCCTTTATAGCTTATATGAGTTACAAATATCTTACCCTAGCTTTTGGCTGTTTTTTCACTCCATAGTGTCTTTTAATGGAAAGAAGCTTTAAGTTTTAATATAGATGAATTCATCTATCTTTTCATTTAGTATTTGTGTTTTTTGTGATTTTTATTTGAGAAATTCTTCTTTGCTCCCAGATCATAAAATTTTTTCCCTATATTGTTTATAAAAGTTGTATAGCTTGCCTTTCACATTAAGAGTTTTATTCTACTTGGAACTGGTTTTTGTGTACGATGTGGGGATAGAAATCCAATTCCATATTTTCCACGTGGAAAAGCAATGGAACATTTAGAAATTCAAACTTTCCCCCCTGCTCTGCAGTGGTCACTGTGACGTGAATGAGATTCTGTACTACCGTAGGTCTGCTTCTCAGTTCTCTGTTCTGATCTTTTGTTTAACTTCTCTATCCCCAAGCCAACATCACCCTGCCTTTATTACATAGCACTGGAATAAATCTTGAAACCTAGTATAGCAACTCTCCCTACCTTGTTCTTCTTCAGGAAAATATAGGCTATTTTTCGTCCTTTGTTTTTGCATATAAATTTTCGAATCATCTTATCCAATTCTATGAATTAAAATTACACTGAATCCATAGAAAAATTTGTGAAGAATTTTTGTCTTCATGACATTAAACCTTTCCATCTATAAACATGACATACTCTCCATTTATTTAGGTTAATACGTTAATATCTTTCAATAAATTTTTATACTTTTCTCCAGGCTTTTACACATTATTTGTTAGATCTATTCCTAGATGTTGTTGCTTTCACAAATGGCATCTTTGGTACTTTTACTTTATATCTAGAACCTTTGCAAATACTCCTATTATTTCTAATAATCTGTTATCTGAAGATCCTTTTCCTTTTTCAATATAGGAATCGTTTCTTCTGTTCCAGTTCTTATATTTTTATTTCTTTTTCTTGAGTTACTTTGCTGGCTAAGACTTCCAGTACAATATTGAATAGAAGGGAAGAGATATGGCATCCTTGTTTCACCATTTTATAGATGCTTTTTATTAGGTTAAGGAAATTCCTTCTATTCCTAGTTTGCTTAGTGCTTTTAATAACGAATAGATTTGTAATTTTATCAAATGCCTTTCCTACGTCTATTGAGATGATCACGTGGTCTTTATCCTTTAACTTGTTAAGGGATTTTCCAATGTTAAACCTTTTTATATTTCTGAGATAAAGCCATTTGGTCATGACGATATTTCCCTGAATTTGGCTTGATAATTTTTTGTTTAAGATTTTACAAATAAGTTCATGGGTGAGATTAGTTAATAATTTTCCTTTCTTTAACTGTCTTTGCCTGGTTTTGGTATCAAAGTTATATTAGCATCATAAAATTAACTGAGGAGTGTGCCCTATTATCTGAAAGAGTTTGTGTGAGATTGGAATTATCTATTCCTTGAATGCTTGATAAAACTTGACTTTAAAACTGTCAGAGTCTAGTTATATTCTTGAAGGAAAACTTTAAACTACTAATTCAATTTATTGAAGGGTTAGTTTTAGAATACTGGTGTTTTCTACTTCCTCTCTAGTCCCTTTTGTTAAGTGGTATTTTTACAGGAATTTATCCATTTCATATCTGTTTTCTAATTTATTATTGAAAAATTATGCCTCCTAATAACCTCTTTCTAGGTTTTTAATTTTTCCTACATCTGTAGTTTCCCCTCTTTTTTTCTAATATTATTTAATTTTGCTTTTAGCCTTTTTTATTAATTAATCTCACCAGAGGTTTGACTATCAATATTTTCCAAAAACCAACTTTTAGCTTTCTGAATGTTCTCTATTATCTATTTCCTACACTATGGATTTCTGCTTTTATTTTAATTGTTTCCTTCCTTCCAGTTGTTTGAATTTATTTTGCTGTTCTTTACAATGTCATAAGTCACATGCTAAGTTAATAAATTTCTAGCCTTTCTCCTTTTCTAATCTAAGCATTTAAAATATTAACTTTCATTAAATGTACCTCTTTAGCTGCGTCTACAAGTATTGATATGTGATTTTTTTTCTTATAGTTCAGTTTTTAAAAAATCTCTTCTAACTGTCATTATGATTTCTTCTTTGCTCTATGAGTTGTTGAGATAATTCATTTAGAGGCCTATTTTAAAATATGCAAACACAAGGGAATGAAATGGGGAAGCAGACACTGAGCTTGTTCCGTCTGTCAGAACAACAGGCCCAGCTGCCAGCCAGTGCCTAGATCAAGGGACATAGTGACACTGAGAGGGAGGAAGGACAGAAACAGAAAACTGAGGTTTAAAATATGACGATTAAGTTGGATGCCAATTCTGCCAATTAATAGCTGAGCCTCATCCCCTCACTTGTAAAGGGTAATAATAATAACAGCTGCCGAGTGCTTTTCATATGTATCCTTCAGCCACCATGATGTCCCTGAGCAGTGGGAATTTTCATTCTCTTTTTACAGGTGAGGAAAAACTGTGGCTTTAAGACATCCTTTGCTTATTATTGTATAGTAAAGAACTTAACCTTGCTCAAAGAGAGGTCTAGACTTTGCTATACAATGGAGCACACAGAGTCTTTTCAACAAATGGTGCTAGAACAACTGAATATCCACGTGCAAAAAAACGAATCTAGACACAGACTTTACACCCGCCACAAAAATTAACTCAAAATGGATCACAGACCTAAATGTAAAATGCAAAACTATAAAACTCCCAGAACATAACATAGGAGAAAATCTAGATGACCTTGGGTTTGATGATAACTTTTCAGATACAATGCAAGGCACTATCCATGAAAGAAAGACTTGATAAGCTGGACTTCATTAAAATTAAAAATTTCTTCTCTGCAAAAGCCACTGTCAAGAGAATGAGAAGACAAGCCACAGACTAGGAGAAAATATTTGCAAACAACATATCTGATAAAGGACTGTTATCCAAGATATACAAAGAACTTTGAAAACACAACAATATGAAAACAAACAACTCGATTAAAAAATGGGCCAAAGACATTAACAGACACCTCACCAAAGAAGATATGGATGGCAAATAAGCATATGAAAAGATGCTCCATATCATATGTCATCAGGGAAATGCAAATGAAAACAACAATGAGGTGCCACTACACACCAATTAGAATGGTCAAAATCCAAAATACTGACAATACCAAATGCTGACAAGGATGTGGAGCAACAGGAACTCTCATTTACTGCTAGTGCAAATGCAAAATTGTACAGCCACTTTAGAAGATAGTTTGGCAGTTTCTTAGAAAACTAAATATTCTTCCCATATGATCCAGCAATCATGCTCCTTGGTATTTACCCAAAGAAGGTAAAAACTTAAGTCCACACAAAAACGTGCATATTGATGTTTATAACAGCTTATTTCATAATTGCTAAAACTTGAAAGCAACCAAGACGTCCTTCAGTAAGTGAACAGATAAATAAACTGTGGTACATCCCAACGATGGACTATTATTCAGTGCTAAAAAGAAATGAGCTGTCAAGCCATGAAAAGACATGGAGGAACCTTAAATGAATATTACTAAGCAACAGAAGCCTATCTGAAAAGGCTACCCACCATATGGTTCTTTTTTTTTTTTTTTTTTAAAGATTTTATTTATTTATTTTTTCCCCCAAAGCCCCAGCAGATAGTTGTATGTCATAGTTGTGCATCCTTCCAGTTGCTGTATGTGGGACGCGGCCTCAGCATGGCCGGAGAAGCAGTGCGTCAGTGCGCGCCCGGGATCCGAACCCGGGCCGCCAGCAGCGGAGCGCGTGCACTTAACCGCTAAGCCACTGGGCCAGCCCTACCATATGGTTCTAACTCTACAATATTCTGGGAAAAGAAAAACTGTGGAGATAGTAAAAGATTCAGTGACTGCCAGAGATTTGGGAGGAGAAAAGGATAAATGGGCAGGTCACAGAGGATTTTTAAGGCAGTGAAACTACTCTATGATACCACAATGGTAAATACATGTCCCTAGACATTTGTCAAAACCCATAGAAGGTACAACACAAGAGTGAACCGTAATGTAAACTAAGGACTCTGGGTGATAATAACGTGTCAATGTAGGTTCATCATCAATGCAGGTACCACTCTGGTACAGGATTTTGATAGTGGGGGAGGCTGTAAGTATGTGGGGGCAGAAGGTATATGGGAAATCTCTGTACCTTCCACTCAATTGCACTGTGAACCTAAAACTACTTTAAAAAATATAGTCTATTAAAAAAAAAAAAAAAAAAGACTGGCCAGAGTCCTGCTAAGGTCTGCCGGCCAGAAGACCATCCTGACTGAGACCCCAAAGGAGGCAACTTTCAAACCTAAGCAAAGAAGTCAAGGTCCCTCTGACTGGATCCCCCCAAACAACAGCAGCAAAAAGTCTCCTGCACTCTTCGATGGTCCTAAAAACCCTGCATGTGTGTATCTTGATGCCACGGAACATCTGCTGAGATGCAAAAGCCCCACGGAGGGACTCAGAGTCCTTACCCTTCTGTGTGTGTTTGTCAGAGCCTCTTCTGAGAGCAAGAGGCAGGGAGAGAGACACAGGACACCCGAACAGGGGCTCCAGACCCAGGACACGCAGCACCCAGCACAGGAAACCTTTGACTAACCAAGGCTAATTCTCTAGGTCTCTGTTCTCCACTGCTCCCAGATAAGGCCCTGATCTCCAGATCTCAGATCCGCATGTTTACACTGGCTTACTGTGGAAATGCTTCATTCTTATGGGGGGATTGCAGGCAGCATGCCAGCTGAGACAAGGCCAAGTTTGGGGAATGCACAGATTTTTGTGATGTTAAAGCCACACTCCATAAAGGCTGTCTACTCTGCTCATGTGTAGCTAGTTCCAAGCACCAATTCCCTCCACCCACTCCGCCCACACTGTGAGGCCAGGGGTGCCGTTAGCAGTGAGAGGGATGGGAAAAGTTATCAAAGTGACTGGAGAGAAGAAAGGGTCAAGAGTTAGAGAGAAAAAAAGACATATAAGAAAGGAAATGGGTCTTTCCTGCTGTAAATCCCGCTGGGAGAGACGTGAGGACCAAATCCAGAACCCCATGGAGCTCATTCCATGTGCATTGTGAGGGGCGAGCTGCCGTCCCCAGCCCTCCACCTGGGTTGACCCTGCAGACTTATTTGTTCTGGCTCAGAACCCCCAGCCCATTGTGCCAGCCGCCCCCAAGTCTGAAATTGCAGAGCAGAGTGTGGGCGCGAGATCTATCTTTGGAAGTTCTTCTTCTCTCTCACCACTAAAAATAAACCATCCCAGCTGTCCAACATGGTTTGTGATAGACCCTCCCTCTGACCCCACTCCTAAAACCAAGGAAAATAGAGATGATCTATTGAGTGTGACATGGCTCCCCAGCCACTGCCTCACTCTTTCCTCCCCACAACCGACTTCTCTCTGTCCAAGACTTCTTGGAAACACTTGATTTCAGGAAAAAGTCATGAAGTTATTAAGCCATGTGCAGTGTGAAATGACAAAGACAGCCCTTTGGTGCCACCTAGAATTTGGGGTTCAGAAATTTGAGTGATGAGAGAGGGATAAAAAGCCAGAATCGATGGGAAACACCATGATAGTCTTTTCTCTAGGAACAAGGAAAAACGGCCATTATGATTGGGATGGAAACAAAGAAAAATGATTAACTATGACCTTGAATTGTGCTCATGAGTGGTGATCTCTTCCTGTGGTCATCTGTTCTAAGCAAGATCTTCTTGAGTGCATATGATTCATTTCTGCAAATTTGTTCTAACCTGAGCTTTTAATTTTAGACCAGGGATCCAAGTTAAATATTTCATGTGAACAGACCAAGAATAGAAGATGAGAAAAAAAGAAAGGAAGAAAGAAAACCCTTTATTAGACAAATTGCTATGCATATTCAACCAACATTCGTGGAGTGCCAATGATAAATCAGACACTATGCTCTGGATATTTCCACATCTACTAATAGCTCCCACCCCACCTTGCTATTCAAACTCATGCCATCTTGGGTTCCACTTACTCCGCAAGGAGACTATTGATCCACTTATGCCAGCCAAGTTGTCCTGAGTGGAGTTACCTCTCCTAAAAGGCCTTTTGGCCCTGCCATGGCTAACTCCAAAGAAATGAATTTTTCAAGGTGATATAGCCTTGGGTGGGCTGGGAAGGAGAGATATCTGGGATAGCCATCTGCATGTGGCTATCTGTAAGTCCTACCTAGGAAGAGCTGGCTGGCCTGTTTCAGCCCATTTCTCTGGGGGAGCTTGTCTAAGATCCTATCTTCCATGATCTGATAGTATTCTCCCCTCCTGTTGTGCCTACTGTGGACAAGGCAGCAATTGGGCTATCAGTTCTGGACCATCCTTTCTCCTTCCCCCACTCCTG